>NC_141825.1:6172500-6262500 GCF_982586985.1 Callionymus lyra | reverse complement strand
GATGATGATGATGAAATGATAAATGAACTTATTGCGTTAAAAAGTGACTTTTAAAATGTCTTTATTTCAATTAAAGTAGTCGGCAGTTTTGTTTCTCTCACACAGTCCTACCTCACCTGTTAGAAAACACTGTAATTCACTCGACACTGAAACTAAACGATAAAAGATTGTACACGTTTCCTAGATTTCCTGTTATTAGTCGAGTTTTGTTAAAAAAAATATTTTTCCCTCTTAAACTGTTCATTGTAAAAATAAATAAACCACAAAACACACATTTTGTATTTATGTTGGATCCCGGAAATCACATGTAAGTAACTGGTGATCAAAGGGTTAAATAGTTACTTGTTGCTGTGTGTCCTAATAAAAGTGTAAACAAGTGCATCTGTCTGTCAGCGACGGTGCTCCTGATTTACAC
Organism: Callionymus lyra; assembly: GCF_982586985.1. Taxonomy (NCBI): domain Eukaryota; kingdom Metazoa; phylum Chordata; class Actinopteri; order Syngnathiformes; family Callionymidae; genus Callionymus; species Callionymus lyra. The sequence goes on along the minus strand of NC_141825.1, from coordinate 6,262,085 downwards.
ACGGCTCTATAGACTGAACGACGGAGACTCGGGACGAGGGTTTATTACTTTTCCAGACCAACAATGAGGCTCCGGCTGGTTGGTCAGCCTGAATGGATGTGGAAGTCACGGGAGGCTGAGCTCCAGACCTCTGAATCACCGTCTGCGTCTCTGATTTGGTATAAAAAAAACAAAACAAATTGCATTTCAGGCTGATTATCATGCGCCGGCTTTAGAGTCCACTGAAGCGCTTCTGCACTTTGAATCCCGTCTCCCTCGCTTCCTCCGCCTTTGTCTTTCACTCAAGAACAAGGAGATATTGATGGCTGCGTTTGAGGGTTCGACGCCGGAGCGGTCGGGTCTAAAATCTAAAAAAATGTCGATTAATGTATCGGGGGAATCATCTGATGGGAGACGTCAATCAAACTGACACCTTGTCAGTGTCTGTTTCACTTGTTGCTAGTTTACAGGATTTTCTTTTTAGGTTAACTTGACCAAAAAGGTTTTGAGAAAATCTAGTCCTTTTAAAAAAAAAAAAAAAAAAAAAAAAAAAAACTTTCAGGCGGCAACAATAACTACAAAATGAATTGGATAATGAATGCTTCACGAACAGGTGTTGGTTCGTCGTCCAGCAGTTGGTGGAAACTGCTTTGAATTGAAATTAGTTTGTATATGTATATATATATATGCCAACAAAGATGTCTCTCTTGTATTAACTTATTTTATTAATTTATTTTTTCTCATTTATTTTGCAACATTTTTTGGGATTAAAAATACACAAACTAGTTCTGGTCATCTTTTGCACTGTCATCAGTGAGCAGAGAAGCAGATGGAGCACGAATGCTCCTCCCATGATGTAACACTAATAGACTCAGGGACTTGTTCATTCCTCGTGCTATTAGATTGTTTAATTCTGAGTTTGGGGGCAGGAGTGGTGGGAAAAGAGGATTATATTCCATGTTAATCTTTGTTTCATTTTCTTTGATCCATGTTCTTTATCTTGAGATTTAGATTTTGTCATCTTGTACTTTCTTTTTTATTGCACTTTTTTTTCTTGTTTTATGAATCTATAGGAGACACTCCAGAGGGATCAATAACGTTTATCTATCTTTCTATCTAGGTTTTATGTAGCTATCATTTTCAAGGACTGACCTTCAGTTTAAAAAACACAAAATTAAAGAGCTTTGACTTTCATTTATCATAACTTATTGAATTAGTAGGAATAAAAACATCGTGATATCATTATGTCGATATTTTCTTACACCCCTAGTTTCTACATGTATTTATTTATTCAGTTCAGTGTATTTAAAAGGACAATGTTTGGATGGATGTGTTTATTACTGCTGGACAAAAGAATAATCAATACAGTATCTATCAATCTATCCTTAAAAAAAGAAACCTACAATTACATCTCACCGTAATGCTGACTCAGCAGGAGCCTCGGGCTGATGTATCTGCAACACGAGTTCACTAGTTCTTAAAAATAGTTGACCAAAATAGCGTCACAGGCTAATTTTGATTCAGAAAAAAAAACCCAGACCGTAATGATCAAAAAACGGTTTCAGTGTTGGCTTGAATAGACCCGACTCTGGCTAAGCGTCCACGTCAATAAAGGATCTGCAACAAGGGTTTATTAGCTTCGTCCTCCAGTCTAAATATCTTCTGTTATGACGGACAGGTCGTCATCTTGCGTCTGCCCGCGGCGTGTGTTGTTGTTGTAGTCGAGCCGACCGGCTCCGGTTTCATACACGGGGTGGTCAGGAGATGACCACCCACGCGGCCCCCGAAGAACTCGCGCCGGCTAAATATTTTGGATCCACGTAGGCCAGGGAAAGTGATCCTCATCACAACCGACTCCATTAGGGAGCCGCTCGCGTGGAGGACTCATGAGTCACCCGTGAGTCACACTGTGATGTCGAGATTCATCACCCGTGGTCTGGTGGGTGGTCTTCTCAGGACCACCAGGGTCTTTACTCACCTGTTGGTACTGATCCTGGACTAGACCAGATCTGGGCCCGTAACAGTATCACATGTAGAAAATCTAGTGTTCGTAATGGTATAAATCCTTAAAATAACCTTTTTTCTTCGCCCTTAAACTCTTTTTTAACAACGATGTGTGTGACGTCTCTGACTCTCGTGACGTTTCTTCTCGGCAGGAAATCGTTCTGGTGTTGTTCTTCGGCAGCGAGTATTTCGTCCGGCTGTGGTCGGCCGGCTGTCGGAGCAAGTATTCCGGCATCAAAGGGCGCATACGCTTCATCAGGAAGCCCATATCCATCATAGGTACCTGACCCGATGTGAGACCCCCACCCGACCCCCCCGAGATCCACTTTTTACTTCAAATCCTTGACTTTCTCCCGTAGATCTGATCGTCGTCATCGCCTCCATCATCGTGCTGGGAGTCGGGTCCAACGGGCAGGTGTTTGCCACATCTGCCATCAGGTAACGGCGCAAAACGCAACATTTTTTTCATTCATAAGTGACTTCCCAAAACATGTTTTATCCTCCGTGTACTCCGTGTGTGTTTGTACAAAACTCTCTTTACATTAAAAATTGAAATAAGAAAATGATCTTAAGCCCTTCTTAAGGTCATGTTCCTGAGGTTCTACTTCATGCATGCTCTGCCCTCTATAGGCCGTTACTATGGGTTATCTCCAGAGGCCCCTGCATCATTGCTGAAAAAGATCAATCACCACCCATCAATAAAAAACAACAACTTTTCATTAATTATTTTCCGTATTATTTACATTTCATTGTTTCATTTCCCAACATTAACTTATGAAGTACTTTGATTTCTAGTATATGATGCCATTTCTTCCAAATAGTTTAATCTTTTCTCTTGCAAACTTCAGAAAAGATAAGTTTTAATTTTTAAAATAGTTTTTTTGTTATCTTTAATGTCAATTCTTTTTTTTTAATTGGACATTTGGTTTTTGTTTTGTTTTTTTACAGTTATTTTCCATATTTTAAAAACTATATTACATGTTATATAACTGAACTGGCTTTTTATTCAACCTAATGGTACTGGTACATTTATTTTTCTTAAAATGTTGGTCAATATGTGGTGTCCTTTTTTTTATTTTTAAATAACGCTTTTTTATTGTCAGGGGGATTCGTTTCCTGCAGATCCTGCGTATGCTCCATGTTGACCGACAAGGAGGAACATGGAGGCTTCTGGGATCTGTAGTCTTCATCCATCGACAGGTAAGAGACCAGTTTACCAAGAGTTAAATAATAAGCTTTAAATCATTCATCATTTTACGACTTCAATCGTTGGATTTATTATGATTTCATGGCTGTAAAATGAGTGTATTTTGTCCCTTTGCAAAAAAATGTTGAATATCTGGTAGATATTCAACATTTCTGTGAGTGTGACGAAATAAAACAAAAGTTTATTTTATCACTTGATTACATTGTTAGGTCTAATCTAGTGTGAATGAACGTGCGTGTGATACATAAGCCTCTTAACCTCCATTGCACTCGGAGATAATCTTCCGACTGGATCTGGTCTTATAAGGATGAGAGATGGTGCGTCAGTTACAGACGAGCGCGAGAACTTTTCCCTCTAATCTCTGAGGAACTTTGTGTTCATCTCCTGATCACGTCCCTTTGATGCCAAAGATCATCACTGCTGGTTCAGCGCTGAAGACGTGACTTGTGAACCAACACCGAGAACCTTCCTTTAACGTCCCTGATCCAAAGAAATCCTCAACATTTGTTCCCAGATTTTAAATTACTGCGTCATCTTATTAAACTTTACCGTGAACGTTGTTGCAGGAGCTGATCACCACGCTGTACATTGGCTTCCTGGGCCTCATCTTCTCCTCGTACTTCGTGTACCTGGCTGAGAAGGACGCCGTGGACGAGGAGGGCAAGACCGGCTTCTCCAGCTACGCCGACGCGCTGTGGTGGGGCGTGGTATGTTCACAGTTTTCATAGTAGTTGTGTTTCTCCGTTACTTTAACTCGTAACCTCAAATATTTCGACCGTCTGGATCCGCAATTCTTTCAAAGAATTTGTCATCGCTTGCACAACGAGTGCTGCAGTGAAAGCTACTTTCTTTCTGGCTTTTCATTCTGGCATTCACTCCTATACTCATATTCAAATTCTTAAGAAAGGTTTTAAGATTAAATAAATGTTGTTTTTTGTTTCCGCCTACTGTGTAGTATTTTATTATTATTATTATTTATCATTCATTCATTTTTGTTTTTCCAATTATAGCTTTTTTAATTTTATAGATTAAATCATTTTCATTAAAAGACATATATTCAAAAAAAGGTAATTTCTAAGTACTATTTTCGTCTACTACTTTATTTTATTATTTTGATACCCAACCTTTTGAATATTGTAGATTTATACCATTTTAATTTAAAAAAATCAAAGTGGATGATCAAAGGACTGATGGATGGATGAAAAATATTTTCATAGAGTACTTTCTCAAGTTTTATTTTTGCTGCATCGCAAGTTTAAAATCATCAAAAAATATTTAAATAAGCTAAGAATCCATTTTCTGGTTTATTTGATTTAATCAAGTTTCAGAAAATGTAAGTAATTAAGTAGTAAGTAAGTAATTTATATTTGTAGAGCGTTTTCCAGACCAGGGTTACAAAGCGCTTAAAAAATTAAAACAATACTCAATAAAATAAATACTTTAAAAAATAAAGACACATTAGACAAAGACAGGAGTCTCAGAGAATCAAGGAAAATCATAAAAATGTCTTAAACTGTAGGAAGGGGGCGCTAGAGATGGAGATGTTTAGCAAATACAAGTGTCGGTCGACACAGTCGACGCACAAAGTTTGTTCAACATCAGCGTCATGGTGACGGACCACCATGACGCTAACAAGGATGAATCTGTAACCGGAGCAGGTGTTTTGGTTCCGACGGTCTCCGTCTGTAGCTCGGATTTCAGCGGCAGTTAATGAAACATTTGAATCGAAGGCGGCGGGTAATGAGAAACCTATGGCGGTCTTGTGCGGTGGATCAGCGCGCCACAAAGAGGAGGCAATAAAGCGCTCACCTCTGGGCTCGCCGGCTCAAAGCACGTTTACGGCGCCAATATAAAGTGTCAGTCGGCTTAATTAAAACTTTAATTGGGGGATTAAGGGCTTTTATGGGACGAGGGTCTCGAGAGGTCACAGCTCTCCCCGTGACAGAAAGCAAAGAGGAGACTCAATGCGCCGCATTTTTGTCTTTCGGAAACTGTAGACTAATGAATTCAAGTGTGAGCGGACAGTTGCTCCCACAGTGGCGCCGACTGGTGTAGAAGAAGGACGTGTGGAGAGACAGTTGTGGACCAATAATGTTGGAGATCAATGACAACATGAAGATGTAAAAACAAGAGGGAAAAGAAAATGAAACATTAACATGAGTAAAACAAATTAAAAGAACACTTAAAACCAAAAAGAAGCTGGAAGAGTAGAACGTGCATGACAAACAAGAGAACAACTAAATTAGATGAAGAACATGAAGGACAACAACACAAATGATACGATGAAGAACATGAAGAAGAACAACATGAAGAACATGAAGATTTACATCATGAATCATATAAAAACATGAAGAAGAACAACATCATTAATATGATGAAGATATGAAGATGAAGAACATGAAGAAGAACAACATGAATTACATGAAGATGTTCATCATGAATAATGTAAAAAACATGAAGAAGAACAACATCATTAATATGATGAAGATATGAAGATGAAGAACATGAAGAAGAACAACATGAATTACATCAAGATGTTCATCATGAATAATGTAAAAAACATGAAGAAGAACAACATCATTAATATGATGAAGATATGAAGATGAAGAACATGAAGAAGAACAACATGAATTACATGAAGATGTTCATCATGAATAATGTTAAAAAACATGAAGAAGAACAACATCATTAATTTAATGAAGTTATGAAGATGAAGAACATGAAGAAGAACAACATGAATTATATGTAGAACGTGAAGGAGAACAACACAAATAATATTGAAAAGATGAAGAAGATTAACATGAATTATATGATGAAGATAATGAAGAAGAAGAACATGAAGGAGAACAACATGAATAATATAGAGAAGAAGATGAAGAAGATGAAAAATAAGTAGAAGAGGATGAAGAACATGAAGGAGAACAACATAATATGGAAAAGATGAAGATCAACATGAATTATATGATGAAGAAGATGAAGAACATGAAGGAGAACAACATGAAGAATATAGAGAAGAACATGAATAATAAGTAGAAGAACAAGAGGATGAAGAACATGAAGGAGAACAACATAATATAATATGGAAAAGATGAAGATCAACATGAATTATATGATGAAGCACATGAAGAAGAACAACATGAATAATATAGAGAAGAACATGAATAATAAGTAGAAGAACAAGAGGATGAATAACATCAAGAAGAACAACATGAATAATATAGAGAAGAACATGAATAATAAGTAGAAGAACAAGAGGATGAATAACATCAAGAAGAACAACATGAATAGTATGGAGAAGATGAACATGGTTAATATGGAGAAGAACAAGATGATGAAAAAAGAAGGGCATGAATAACGTAAAGAATTAAATAAAGCAGAAAAACACGAACAATTTGGAGATAAAGAACATGAAGTAAATGACAAACGTGGAGTAGAACATGAAGATTGAAGAGCATTGAAACCATGAACACAAATTGAAGGAAAACGTCATCAGAACATTGAGCAGAACATGCTGAACTCAACGAAGAACAACATGTTTAGTTATGTTCAAAATAAGTCAAGTGACGAAGTCAGGAACTTCACGTCTTCTACACTTTTTTTTATTCAATATGTCTCCATGAACTCTTGAACCAGAGTTCCAACATGGTGTCGCCTCACACTCCTTCACTCCAGCGGTGAGTGAGAAGAGCTTCTGAGGTCATTGTTTAGTCATTGGATTTGTGGCGGAATAATCCGTCTGGACTCCACCCACGTCTCACCCAGAGGTCCTTCTAAGTGTCTCACCTTTCATCGCAGAGACGCCACACACACCCACGACCGACTGGCTCGCCTTTCAAACCCGGTGTACATGCAAATGTGGGAGGTTACCCCCCCACACACACCCCTACACTCCTGATCCTACCAATCAACCTGAAGATCCGACACTCACCGAGGATTAGAGTCCAGAATGGTGTTCCCTTTGAGCAGCGGAGCCTCAAACGGGCGAACAATGCCCACGATTGTACGTCCAGAGTGTTTGATGGCTTGTTTTATCGCCTCGCTTGTGAGAGAATGTTGCCACAAACCCTCCAGAGCTCTTTGGCCGGTCGTCGTCTCGAGGCTCTTTAAAGTTTTCGGAAACACGACTACTGCGATTTTTGGTCAGCAGCAGACTCTTCGGGTATTTGCAGGGATTAAAAAAACTAAATCAGGGATATTTGTCTGTCAACAGAAGTGCAGTAGTGGCTTCATTGAGTATTTCTGGTTAAATATTCTGCACAATCATCAGTTCGCTTTATAATCCGCCGCTTCTTATGTATTAATACTGGCTGTAGTTACTGAACTCTTACCAATTGTATGTGGTACATGGGCGCTCAAAATTCTGTCAAAATGGCTGCACTGCCATTCTGCGTGCTATTACTCCGCTTAAGCTCTGAAGTACTACTCTACAGGGCTGTAAAGTATTGCTCCGTAAAGATCTTAACTATTATTCTGCCAAGCTCTAAAATATTAATGTGCAAGGCTCCATGGTATTACTTCGCTAGCCTCTGTAATATTACTCTGCAAGGCTGTATAGTATTACTCTGCGAGGCTCCCAAGTTATACTCTGAAAGGCTCTGAAATATTACTCAGAGGGGTCTCGTGGTATTATTCACTATTCTATGTAGTATTTTTGCAAGGCTCTGTAGTATAACTCTGCAAGGCTCTCTAGTGTTACTCCTTAAGACTCTGTAGTATTACTCCGCGAGACTCTGTAGTATTACTCTGTAACACTCTGTAGTATTACTCCTCGAGGCTCTGTATTATTACTCTGTAACGCTTTGTAGTATTACTCCTCAAAGCTCTGTAGTTTTACTCCGTGAGGCTCCGTATTATTACTCCTCGAGGCTCTGTAGTTTTACTCCGTGAGGCTCTGTAGTTTTACTATGTGAGGCTCCGTAGTATTACTGCACGAGGCTCTGTAGTATTCGTCTGTGAGGCTCTGTAGTACTACTCCACGAGGCTCTGTATTATTACTCTGCGAGGCTCTGTAGTATTACTCTGTAATGCTCTGTAGTATAACTCCGCAAGACTCTGTAATATTACTCTGCGAGGCTCTGTAGTTTTACTTTGCAAGGCTCTATAGTATAACTCTGCGAGGCTCTCTAGTATTACTCCACGAGGCTCTGTAGTTTTACTCCGTGAGGCTCTGTAGTATTACTCTGTGAGGCTCTGTAGTATTACTCTGCGAGGCTCTGTAGTTTTACTCCGTGAGGCTCTGTAGTATTACTCTGTGAGGCTCTGTAGTATTACTCTGCGAGGCTCTGTAGTTTTACTTTGTGATTGTGATGGTATTGACCCACTACGGAATGTAATGCAATGGGTACTGTACTTTTTAGAAAATGCTTATGAAGCTTATTTCAAACTCAAGGCTATCGGTCAGGTAGTAAAACAAAATGCGCCTTATAGTCCAAGAAATACGGTACTATTGTTAAACAAAGCTGAATACGTTTATTTCTTTCCAACGTAAACATTTCTGTGTGTGCAGGTGACTGTGACCACGATCGGCTACGGCGACAAGATCCCTCAGACGTGGATCGGCAAAGCCATCGCCTCGTGCTTCAGCGTCTTTGCCATCTCCTTCTTCGCTCTGCCTGCGGTAAATACTGTTTTTCCACGTTCATAACTGGACAGAACGTTACGATGAACTGCTGTTGTTCGTCCTCAGGGGATCCTGGGATCAGGGTTTGCTCTGAAGGTCCAACAAAAGCAGAGGCAGAAACACTTCAACAGACAAATCCCTGCTGCTGCCTCGCTCATACAGGTACGGCTTTACTGGATCATTTGTGTTTTGTAAAAGTACGACTTTTATTTTATTTTTTACTTGAATCATGTTGTGACAAATAAACACAAGATTTAGGCCACATTGAACTTAAATGTATTATTACATACTTACAAAATACATGAATGTGTTGAAAAATGATTAGTCTTCCTGTTAGCAGTAGATTGTTAGCATTTTGTTAGATTTTGTTAGATCAGTTTTCTTCTGTGGTCCCATCCTATATTGTCTAGGCTGTTAGCATGTTAGCATCCCATGGTCTAGCATATAGTCTGTTAGCATCTAGGCTGTAAGCATATCAACCAATAGCATCTCTTCCTCTAGCAACTATTCTGTAAGCATCTTGTTCTTTAGCATCTCTGAAATCTACGCTGTGTGTATATCAACATTAGCATCTCATCCTTAGGCGACTATTCTTTTAGCATGTTGTTGTTTAGCATCTAGATTGTAAGCATATCAAGCAATAGCATATCTTTCTCTAGCGACTATTCTATAAAAAATCTTGTTCTTTAGCGTCTTTACCATCTACACTGTAAGTATATCAACATTAGCATCTCATCCTTTGGCAAATATTCTGTTAGCATGTTGTTCTTAAGCATCTATGCTGTAAGTATATCAATCAATAGCATCTCATCCTCCAGCGACTATTCTGTTAGCATGTTGTTCTTTAGCATCTAGATTGTAAGTATATCAACATTAGCATCTCATCCTTTGGCGACTGTTCTGTTAGCATGTTGTTCTTAAGCATCTAGAATGTAAGTATATCAACCATTAGCATCTCATCCTCCATTATCTAGTTTGTAGGATGTTGTTCTTTAGCATCTAGGTTGTAAGTATATCAACATTAGCATCTCATCCTTTAGCAACTATTCTGTTAGCATCTTGTTCTTTGGTGTCAAAGTTATCAGCATATCAACCATAAGTATCTCGTCCTCTATTGATTGTCTGTTAGCATGTTGTTCTTTCTATAGCTACGTCGAACGCATATCAACCTTTAGCACATCTTTCTCGCTCATTTTGGTCTGTTAGCATCTTGTTCTTTAGCATCTCTAGCATCTACACTGTAAGTATATCAACATTAGCATTTATTACTTTAGCAATCCTTTTGTTAGCATCTCGTCCTTAAGCATCTCTAGCATCTACACTGTAAGTTTATAAACATTAGCATCTATTACTTTAGCAATCCTTCTGTTAGCATCTCGTCCATTAGCATCTCTAGCATCTACACTATAAGTTTATAAACGTTAGCATCTATTACTTTGGCAATCCTTCTGTTAGCATCTCGTCCTTAAGCATCCATGTTGTTAGCATTTCTGTTGTTTTCAATATTGAAATAAATGATCTGTTATTCAAACATGCTCTAGAAAAAAATATAAAATGTAATAATAAGTCTTTTTCACTGAATTCTAATTAAAACATTTTCTCCTCAGACTCTCTGGAGATGTTACGCTGCAGAAAAACCAGAGGGCGGCGGCGTCACGTGGAAGATGTACGTTCTCACCCCAGAGCCCGTCACCGCGGTGGACCCCGAAGGCTCGAACACCAACGTCCGAAAGATGCATACATCGGTAGGTGACGTGGGCAGGTGAGCACAGCATGAGGTCTCGCTGAAGAATAGAAGTCTGGCCCACTTCCCACTCACAGAGCGTTTGAACATGTGACATGAAAGTTCCCAGAACAGACCACACGTCTGCACAAACCCTCCTCCCCTCCCGTCTGACTCCAGCAGGATGACTCGTCGCTTTTGTCTCCTCCACACAAAGACTGTATCGCTGGAGATGATGTCACCTCCTTTACTCACCAACCAAACCTGCAGAATCTTTGTGTAACAACAACTTCTTCCTAGTCTGGTCTGTGACGCATATATTGTTTGTTTTTCTTGTCACATGTAAAACATACATGGAGAACACAATTGTTTTGTTGTTAAACTTGTTAAACAAAAGCAATACCCAGTTAAAATATATACTTTAAAAGGTCAAGACACATAACACAAACACAGGAGTCCCAGAAAATCAGGGAAAAGCACATATGTCTTCAGATGTTTCTTGAAGGAGTCAGTAGATCATCAAACACAGAGGAAGATCGTTCCAAAGCTGAGGAGCAACAGTCTGGAAGGATTTCTCTCCTCTGGTCCTGAAGCGTGTTCAGGAACCATCAGTAGATTCTGATCCACAGACCTCAGAGCCCGAGCTGGGGTGTGAGGCTGGATAATATCACCGTTTGAAGGTCTGACCATGAATAGATCTGAAAGTAAGAACCAGAATTTTAAAGTTGATCCTGAAAGAAACCGGCAGCCAGTGAAGAGTTTTAAGGATCGGGAAATGTGAGTTCTTCTACTATATATATAATAGTCTGAACGAGAAGACACAAATTCATGGATTACAAGCTCCAGATCGTGTTGTGACATCGTTTTTGTGAGTTTAGAGATTTTTCTCAGGCTCAGTTTGACAGACTGACCAAGTACTGACTCAACCCTGTATATAATAAACAGTATACATTTTGTTTGGCCCCCGACTTGTACTCCTTAAAGGCTACTTTATTTTAATTTAGTACTGTTTTTTCTTTGTATTTTATGGGTATAACTTCACCTTCAAAACCTATTAAAATAACATTTAAAAATCAAATATACAAGATGTATAGTTTATTTTTTCATTTACTTAATGACTTTATTATATGTTAGCTATTGTACTTCATTAATCTCATTTTATTCCATCTATAATATCAATTCAACACCACAAAATAAAGAATACTGGCAATAAAAGTGTTCTGATTATGAGTACATTTCCTTGTTACATGAGGATTGAAAATAAGTTTTTCCACCATATACCAGCTCTTTATTTTTTCATCAATTATAAGCGTGAATAAGCTCTAAAGTTTCCAGGATAAGTCAACATTAAAAAAATAACGATATGAAATGTGACTATTCTCAGAAACTCATAAATCCATGTTGATCTAATTCTTGTAAAAACACTCAAGCTTTTTTTTTTTGTCTCCGACAGAAAAGAGGACCAAAGATACGACTCAAGTCGTTCCGGGGCAACGGGTCGTTCAGCGTGGCGTCCGACAGAACCATACCTCAGATCACCTACGATCACATCGACGACGCCGCGGAGAAGAAGGACGTCTCGCTGTTCCTGGACGAGCCCAGAGAGACTGTGCCAGGTGGGAATTGAAAAAACAAAAGTATTTCTTTCTCATTTTGTTTTAAACAAAGCCACTTTTGAAAGATTATTTTGTGAGAAACATGTCATTCATATTACTTGTGAAAATTAGCATCACCATCAGAAATGAAGGAAGAAAATGTCAGGATTATTATCCTCAATAAAAAGCACATCTGTCTGGAAGTTCCCAGATTTCTCCCAGATGTAACATCCGACGCGTTCCTGCAGCAAACGCTTCCTGTGTCGAAGGATCCGAGCGTTAATGTATCTATTTTATAGCGTCTTCCTGTCTGCCGAGCGACCGCTGGTTACGAGAGGAAACCCTGTGAAGTGCGAGCGATTCGACGAGAATCATCTGCAACTGTAAAAATCTCAATTATTCACGGGGATTAAATGAACTGGTTAAGAGCGTCTGCAATTAAGAGCGGAAACAAGACGCAGGGATGAGAACGTGTGAAGTGGCGGAAGTCTGTCGGATGTGAACGCTAACGAAGACACGTTCACACAGAAGCTGTGTGTCGGTGTGTGTGTGTGTTTGAAAAAGTGTGTGATCTCTCCCTCGGATGAGTGTCGACCATCTGAACCGCAGACCTCCAGGATCCCAACCTCAGACTGTTTAGCTCCAGTCGGCGGTTCAAAGAGCCAACGACGACCTCACTAGACCCCACCAGTCGCTCCAGAGAAGATACTAGTTTTACAAGTTGCACACACTGACTGGCCATAACATTATGACCACGTGCTTGATATTCGTCTTTTGAATCACTACATTTCTGGTTGAAATTCTTCAAATAAATAAAGGTTAAATCTGCTTCTTTTTTTTCTTCTCTCTGCAGGAATCACCAGGATGTTCAGAGAAACCGGTACGTTTTCTTCTTCTTTGCACTTAGACTGTCAGCCTTGACTGCTTACATACGTAATATACTGTGGCTGTGACATGAGGCCACCAAAAGAAGGAAAGCACAAATTAATAATTTAATAAGATGGGACGACAAAATAAAATGCAGTATTCATTTTTTTGTATATATATATATATATATATATATATATATTTGGTATTTTATTTTAATTTTCTTAAAAAAAACATAACATACTTAAAAATTAAAAATACATCAAATGCAAAAAAAGTGCAAATATTTCTTAAAATAAATTGTTTAATAATTAATTTCTAAACATTTAATTTAAAAATAATTGGTATAAAAGCACTGTGACTTAGACCAATTCCAATAAAAAAAATTAAAAAGGGCTTCAATCTAAGACCTTTAACAAGTTGTATATGGATGGATGGATAGACTTTATTTATCCCTCTGGATCTCCTTTGGGAAATTGGGTTTCCTTTTCACAAAAACACAGATGATAGATTCCTAATAACTTGCAAGGGATTACAAAGTGCTAGTATAAAAGAACATGGATCAAAAGGAAAGAACGCAAAGAAAAGGATAGAAAAAAATTAATATTAATAATTAATATTAATATTAGAATATAATCATCTTTTCACTCCACTCCTGCCTCCAAACTCAGAATTAAACAATGTAATAACACGAGGAATGAATGAGTCTATTAGTGTTGCATCATGGGAGGAGAATTCGTGCTCCATCTGCTTCTCTGTTCACTAATGACAGTGTTCAGAGGATGATGGGCAGTAGTTTCTCTGTTACTCCTGGATGGTTAGATTTAAAAAACAAATGTGAATTATTTTTGGGCTCAAAGGCTGTTTTTTAACCTAAAGAACTGAGGAAAAAGATTCTCTCAGCACCTAGTGTAAAAGTTTAAAATATTCTTGGAAAGTGTAAACATGTTTTTCTCCTCCTAAGGTGGATCTTTTTCATTGTTTTGTCCGTTTGTTCATCAAGTTTTGAATGGATATTTAAAAGACCTGGTTTAAACTGAGTCACATCCTCTTCACCACATGAGTCAAACTCAAGGCTGAATCATTTTGTGTGGCCGACAAGAGCGTTGAAATAAAATGTCCAAAACAAGGTCAGGAGTTATTCATTGTTTGCTAGCATCGTAAAAGTTCCACTCGTCTTGTAGATGGAAGGGATGGATATATAGATAGACTATAATATAATCCCCCCGGAGTTTTTTTCCGGGAAATTGGGTTTTGAGTTCGGTACAGAAAGTTTAATAAAAACAAGAACAAGTGCAAACAAAAGTAAATAGTGCAAAGTAAGACACAGGGCTAGTATAAAGAATAGGGATCAAAGGAAATACGCAAAATAAAAGCATACAAAGATTAACATGGAATAGAATCATCTTTTCACTTTACTCCAGCCCTAAAAATTATATAATCTAATAGCACGAGGAATGAATGAGTCCCTGAGTCCATTAGTGTTGCATCATGGGAGCTGCATATATATATATATATATATATATATATAGCATATATATAATATGGCATTGAATTATAGAGTCAAACATGAAGCTAATAGATGCTAATGTTATAACAAATCCTGCGTGAAATAGTTGGAGGTTGCACTGATATCACATCAATTTAAGGGAGTGACAGTTACTGACCCGTGACCCAGATGCTGGTTGTGGATACCGGACAAATGTTACACTTCAGGGCAGACACTGTGGACCAGGTCGCTGCCAACATGGTGGAGATATTAAAAACTTTTGTTTTGAGCCAGACTGATCCCCCGATGTGGTCCAGACTGTATTTTAACCAAGACTCGACCAGCGCCAACCAACGAGACCTTTGTCCCGAGCCTGTTTTCTTTACCCGCTGCCTTGCCAAACGGTCGGTGGCAGTGGGGACAGTGGGGACAGATGATGGGAGCGCATTAGTGATGCCGTTGAGTGGTTAGTGTACACAGGTCTTTTTTTAATTTATTTTTATGAGCGTTCAGGCTCCGCCCACTTGTCTGCCCCGCCCACTTCCCTGCACTGTGGGAATCCAATGAACCCCCGTGACCTCTGGCACCACGAGGGGTCAATGCAAAAGAGAGTGTGTTGACGATTAATTTGGATTATTTCATAAATATCAATAAAGGTTTTTCCAGATCTTTATTGAATATATATTTTTTTAATTATTATTTTGTGGATAATAGTAAAGAAAATGTCAAATACACTTAAAAATGCATTGTCAAATATTTTTTTCATTTTATATGCATTTGAACGTCATGACTGTATTTAAAAATAATTATTTTGAGAACAAAAACATTAATAAACAGAAATTAATATGATTATTCAGTAAAGTTCTGAATACAAATAAATTAATATGAAGGGAAATAAATTGTAAATTAATAAAACATTATATGTATAAATTATTATTATTATTGATATAATTAATATATAATTGAACAATTTCAATGAAGATTAAACATTTTTTTCTTCTTTTTTTTATTAATATTAAAATGAATTAATAAATAAATACCCAAAGAGGAAAATAAATATTTATTTTATATAACATGCATTAGACATCATCAACTTCTATATCAGGATAAAAAAAATGAAATACTGAGTTTGAACTTGACCTCATAGTTAATTTTTAGACTTATATAAATATACTTAACTCCTTCAAGGTCGGAAACTAGAATTTTATTAAATATAATAAACAAATAAAGTTTCATCATTTTTATTTTTAGAAAAAATTAAACACATTTTACCGTTCACACGATTGTCACGTAAACCTACATGTGTTTGTGTTCATATTACAAACGTCTGTTTCCGGCGAACGTCCACACAATGAGGGTCTTTGTCACACGGTGATGCTTTAACCTTCATCGCTGGCTCTGAACTCACGACCTGAACCTGGATCTGTGTGTCGCGTCCGTTCTCCGCCGCTATCTCTCTCCACATCAAAACACTCTCTGAATGGCTTTTTCTCGCATTCAAACAGTCATTCTGTGCAGAGATGCAGATCTGAGCCGCATTCTTCCTCCAATCACACCATCAGTAGATTCTGATCCACTGACCTCAGAGCCTGAGCTGGTGTGTAAGTCTGGATCAGATCACTGATGGCAGGTCTGACCATGAATAGATCTGAAAGTAAGAACCAGAATTTTAAAATTGATCCTGAAAGCCAATGAAGAGTTTTAAGGATCGGGGAAATGTGAGTTCTTCTACTAGAGCGGCTCAGAATTCTGGCTGCAGAGTAAAAACTATCGTTTAATGTTTGGTCCGGATCATGAACCCAAAGCAGGTCGTTTTCACTTTAAAACAATAAAGTTTTCTTCTTCACGTCTTTTCTTTCTTCTTCATTCTGTGTCAGACGCGCCTCTTCACTCTTGGTCGTCTTTCAATCTGAGCTGCCCCGCCTCTCCAGGTACTCCATTTTACCTATCTCTGTCGTTCACCTCTATTCCTCAGTGTCGTGGTCGTCACTGCGCCCCCTACTGTTCACTGGTTTACGCCGTTGAACGAAGAATAACCAAGAGGAAGTTTTTTGTCGCCATTGTTACACAGTCTGTTGTGTCGCCAACAGTGAAGAAGAACCCGGACGACACCATCTCTCGGGCCAACAGCCTCAACGAAGACCTGGACTACATGGGCGAGGAGGTCCCGCTGACTGGCGTGACCAGGAACACCCAGTAAGTCTCTTCTTCTCCACTCATTCCTGTGACTCTCTGACGGAGCAGAGAAGTCGTTCTGAAGCGAGATCAGGCTGACGGTGGATCGACCGCTCGGGTCTTCAGGGGACACGTTTAACAAAAATCCCCCCATTGTGGTTCTTTATCCTGCTCCAGAACCACAGACTGGACTGTGGTGATGGAGCAATCAAAGTTCTGGGAGGATGCTGAAGGAGTTATTAGCTTTGGTTAATGTCATGTCGAGGCCGAAAGTTTCCTGTGGAGTCATTGAACTGCAGCAGCTTCATACATGTATCTTTTAAATAAACATATACGGAATTAAAAGTATATAAATCCTTCAAAAAACACCATAAACCTTAAATAACTTTGAATACAAATTACAAATTATAATTGTCACTATTTAAAATTCAACTAATGTGTGTATGTGCGTGTGTGTTGTTGTGATGTGTGACTCTATTGCATCATTAGTGTGTGTTTGTACAAAACTCTCTTTTCATTTAAATATTGACATTAGAAAATGATCTTAAGCTCCACCCACTGAAAACACTTTGTTTTTATAGAGATGAAATCCTGTTGACTATAACAACACCCACTCTGCTGTGATTGGTCAAGCATGTAGGTTTGTCACTGTGCGTCATCAATCCCGGAAGTCTCCACTTCCAAGGGACTCGTTGTATAAACAAAGCGGGCGTGATTACAGCTGGCTGGAGGAGAAATGAAGCCATTATTACGTCATAATGGACTCTCGTAACCTCTCGTTCGCCCAGATTTCAGAGCAACTTTATAAAGTAATAAGTTGAAAACATGGTCATGATGAGGGACTTACTGTGTCTTGGAGAGAAGAACATTTACTACACGTCAGGAGAGTTGATCATAAGTTGACCTTTCACCCGGGATCCGAACACAAGTGATACAAATCATGTGTTTCAAAATAATCACAACGATGTTGTTGTCCTTTTATAAGTTTCCTTTTAAATTATTTTGATTTAATCGTAACAACCCTTCATTTCCACCCTTTTTTTTCTCAAAAACTTGTCATTAAGAACTAGCATGACAAATCTCCAATCCTATCAAGATTTTTTTTATTTTTTACATCCAATAACTACATTTTCTTGTTGATTCATCTTGGCTTGAAACCTAAAAACCTGTGAACTGTGAGGTATTAGTGTTTTTTGTCGACTTTAGGTGCAAAAATACACATCTGTTATTAACACACACACAAACTTTTGCTTAACCTTTGACCTCCTAACCGCTCGCTAAATAACCGATGAAGAAAATAACATCTTTCAAGTGTTGTTGCGTCACACGGACACCAGAGGAGCACAATTGTTCCCACGAGAAATAAACAATGTTTGTTTGTCTTGTTCGGTCTGAGTGTGTGCGAGTGTTCTTACATCCACTCTCTAAACACACACGCTGTCCCTTTAAATCATCAGTTTGATCGACTTCAGTTTTTACAGTTGGCATCATATGTATGAGAAAATAAGTAGGTGTTCAGTATTTTTCTCAGTGGTTTTCATGCTTGGTTTGTTTGTGCTACACTGATGTTAAATGAGGCGTGGCGCGTTTAAACACCGATTTCCTCTCGTTCTTTATCTACATCGGAGTGTGTGAGAACAGAACATTTGGTCCTTGATGCGACGACTCTCGTGGCAGAATGTTCTCTGGCTGGAGCTACAAGAGACACAAATCGTGTGCAGGACATGAAGATTTGTATTTATTATTATTATGATCTATTGAACCTTACGGTTACTCTTTTTTTTCATGCAATAATGACACTTTAATAAAACCTGTAATAACAACCTAAAGTCAAATGTTGAACAGTTGATCTACAAACAATAAGTGATCGCGATTACTAAACAATAATAAGATAATGATTAAAAAAATCACCAGAAACCAAATTAGAAATGCATTTACTTTAGGTTCTTACTTGAAAATAAACAACTACAATTATAACTAGAACAAAAAAAAAGAGATTTTGTTATTTTGGTCTGTTTAATGTAGATGAATGTACTTACTACTACATACTTCGAATGATTAGAGAAATAAATTTCACATTTTTAAATTTTTCTTTAAATTAAATGTTTGTTTTTTTTTCTTTAAAGGTGCTCGAAATAAAATGTGTGTGTGTGTGTGTGTGTGTATATATATATATATATATATATATATATATTTAAGAATACAGTTTATAATATAAGTCGTCAAGGAGGACAATATGAAAATTCAAACATTTTAATATTTAAATAAAAAAAAACAAAGACATAATCTTCGTTTAAGAATTTCTTATTTCGATCATAACTTTAATTATGATTGTAATGAGTAAATAAAAATGAATAAACATTATTTCTACTTAACTTTATTAAATATATATCAATATTTTTAACGCTAACTCTCTTCATGTCATGAAAGATCAGGTGAAACATTGATGGGAGACGAACCTGAACTCAAGGGGGCGCTGTAACTCTGAGTGATACTTTTTCTTTTTTTTCTTTTAGCTTTAGCTACATTAGCATCGACCACACAACCTTCACTGACTCAGTTCAGGTTTCATCGTGTACATAAGTGACAGAAAAGTAGTCTTTGTGTGGTATTTTTGATCAGATCCAACACTTTTTGCTGATCCTTCCATCTCTCGCTCCATCAGTGCTTCCTCCCTCTCCTCCCTCGGACCACCTGCAGACCCTTCTTAATGAGTTCCCCTCTTCCGAGCCGCTCGCAGATAAACAATGAGGAGCCCCTGCAGCTCTGCAGGCAGAGACGCATGAATCACGGGCCCCTCTCGGAGTGAGGGGCCTCTCTCCGTGCCGGGCAACTGGCGCCTTTTGTCGCCCGGGCTCTCAACAAATTGACTTTTTGTCCCGGGCTTGTGTACGCCTGTCCCCGGCACTGTACTCCGGCTGTGATGGAATGTTTGGAACATACGGAGCCGGGGTCGAGAGAGGGAAATCTGAAATGCATTCACGGTCTCTTGAGCAGATCCTCCTCGAAAACCTTCCGCCGTTCTTAACTTGCTTAAGTGGCACTTAAGGCCGGATTCAACGGCGAGTCGCGTAGAAAGGCCTGATAAATCACATTTACTGGCCTCGTACGTCCAAGCATCGGGGAATGTGTTTTGACAGATTTCGAGGCCAGATTGGATTTTGACGTCTAGAAATATGGAGATGAATATCAAAGACTATGGTTGCTATGGCAACGTAGAGAAGCCATTTATAGCTTCGGTCCATGTCGGTTCAGACTTTTACAAATGCCTATCTTGTTCATAGAAAACACATTTAAAATTCCCAAACCCAAGTAATTAATGCAGTTAGCGCCAACAGGTTCACGCTAATGTGTTAGCTTCTAGAGAAAATACCATATTAGTGACCAGGCTGTAAATAAACACATATTTCCCTGGAGATCTCCAGAGGGATCAATAAAATGTATCTATTTATCTATATTTTCCCAGATTTTTGGACAAATTCTGCATGTTTTTGACATCTTTAGAGCAAATCGATACTCCGATATATATCGATATATAATTGTATATATTATTTAACCATACTATATCGATATTCAATAGCGCTGTATACATTTTTTTAATTTTAATTTTTTTAATCATATTTTATTTTCATCATATATATTATTGCTTCACTTATATTCAACAATGTGTTTAAAGTTAAATAATTTTAACTTTAATTTACAATCAAAATCAAATATTCACAGCGTTTGTTCATTTGTTTTGCAATTAAACTTCCAGCCGCTAGATGGCAGCAGTCATTACGTCTTCAACAGCTGAAGCAACAATGACATCCCGCGAGATCATTGACTGAGGACGAGAGGATACAGTGAACTTCAGCTGCTTTTAAAGCGGACGTTTGGACATATTTTGTCTTTAAGTTCTATAAGTTCAGAGAGCGGAACTATCACAAGTCATCATTAAAATTCAGTGTCAACTAAAATTGTTATAACAATGCAAGTGTATCGAACTGTATCGTATCCTGAGATTAGTGTAACACTATAACCAGCGTTGTCTATAGCAGGGGTCACCAACATTTTTAAAGCCAAGAGCTACCTTTTGATTACCAAACGGCTCACGGTCTACCAGCTCAGGGGACATGATAATATATATTGCGAAAAGTTTTGCGAGATCTCACAATACATTTTTTTTCCTTCCATGTCCCCTTAGGAGCTCCGTAGTACAAATCTACTTAAGTAAGTAAGTAATTCATTTTATATAGCGCTTTTCCAGACCAGGGGCCCCAAAGCGCTTAAACAATACTCACTAAAAGATATACTTTAAAGGTCAAGATAAAACTGAGAACAACACAGGAGTTCCAGAAAATCAAGGAAAAGCCTGCAAAAATAAAAATGTCTTAAGATGTTTCTGCAGCATTTCTTTTTTTTTTTTTCTGGACCACAAGGGCAATTTGCTATTTTTAGAACAAGTCCCACGGGCGACTGAGAAGGAGCCAATGGGCGACTGGGTGCCAGCTGGGCATAGGGTTGGTGACCCCTGGTCTATAGGATACAACTGCAACATTACTTGTTTAATATTCACTTTTTTCAACAAAGAAATAGTGACAACTTCTTTCCTTAATTATTTAAATTCATTGTGAAACAAGAAACACAATCATTAGTCTTACAGATGTGAATATAGCAACACATTGAATAATTGAAATGAAAACCTGGTTTGTTCAGTTGAATATGAAACCTTGAAGTGACATATGCGCCTTTAGTACCTCTTGCTCTTGGAACAGTTTGATGTTCTCATCGTCACCGAGGCGGAAATCGCTCTCGACTTGTTTTGACTGGAAAGAAAAAAAAATAGATTCTCGTTAAAGACACTTGTGGTTCCAGGAAGATGTTTTCCAGACGCTCCTCAGACGCTCGGTGAAACATCTTTTCCCGGAGCAGACACAGTCTGGCCGCTCAAAAGCACCTGCGAAAATACCGTGGCTCCTCCTCTCCTGTCCACGTCGGCCCAGTTGTGTGGCGGCACCTGTTTGCTCAGCACCGGCCCCGGCGCTCCCTTTGATGCGGCGGGACCGATGTGGGTTTGTTCAGGTGCGGCGGTCCACGCTGCCGCCAAAGCCCGTCCTCTGATGTTGCGTCCAGGTGCTTCCGCCCGGTGAGGGCGCCCTCTGTTTCGTCGCCGGGGACGAACAGAGGAGCAGTTAGCGACGCTCGCCTGTGGGGCCCCTGTGGTTCCTCCACACCCTCAGACACACACCGGCAGGGCGTTGACCCCGGGGCCTGAAGAGTGAGTGGACAGTTGAGGGGCTTTTACGCCGCGACCGCACCACAAGGTGTTTCCACGTCGAGGCGTTAGCAGTGTGTGTGTGTGTGTGTGTGTGTGTGTGTGTGTGTGTGTGTGTGTGTGTGTGTGTGTGTGTGTGTGTGTGTGTGTGTGTGTGTGTGTGTGTGTGTGTGTGTGTGTGTGTGTGTGTGTGTGTGTGTGTGTGTGTGTGTGTGTGTGTGTGTGAATTAACCCCCCCCCCGCTGTGTTCCCAGCAGGACCGCCAGTGGGAAGTGGTCGGACTGTTGACTCTGGGAACGTCATTAATACAACATCAAGCAAACGCGGCGATGTTGAAAGAGCCACAAGCAGCAGTTTAACTGCTGGAAAACATGGAGCGATGTTTATATCTAGTTAGTCGATGTTGTGTTTAGACGTCACACTGGAGGTCGTCGAAGGTCGTTGCGTTTTAATGCCATGTCAAGTTTCCTCTAAAATTCATACGTTTGTTTTTTTAATGCAACACTTTGAGTACTTGTGAGTGTAAACAACGTGTTAGCCACATGTGTCCTCTTATGAGATCAAATAGAAAGTAGTATTTAAACGTGTTTTCAAATTGATGGATGGACGGATGGATATAGTTATTTGTACAGACTTTTCACAACTGAATCATGAATAATGTATCGTACATTGATTTTTTATTTTTTGAATAAACAATATTGTAGATGATGGTAGTTTTTGGTTGGTGGACAACTTTCTTTTTTTTTTTTATTATTATTTACAAATACATCTTTTGAATAGAAATAGGTGGACTCTAATAATCCCCCTGAAGAAACAAAGTGCAAACAAAAGAACAAAGTGCAAGGGATGACAAAGTGCAAGTATAAAGAACATAGATCAGAGGAAATGACACAAAGAAAAGGATACAAAGATTAATAGAATATAATGTATAGAAATAGAAATGATATGCAATACTTACTCCTTTTTTATACATGTACAAATAATATAATATTTAAAGTATATACTTTATTAAATATTGTTTTGATTGTTTAAGCGCTTTGTGACCCTGGTCTGGAAAAGCGCTATATAAATAAAAATTACTTACGAACTTATTCCTCAACACACTATGCTAGGTGAAAGTTTCTTAACCAGTAAAAATGTTGTTATGGTAAAAGATAAATAAGTAACTTTTTTTCACTATATATATACATATATATATATATATGTATATATATTGCTTTTACATACATTTGAGATTACATATTTAAAAGTATGATTTCGTTATTATCCTCCAAGAAAACCCATCCTTTTGTCCATTCCTCGGGTCCAACCCGGGGCCTCCTCCTACTTGTAGATAGAGGAGACATCCCAAGTAGAGCCAACTCAATAAAGTAGTTCTTATTTCGAGTCTCTCCAAGATGACCCACCATCTTGCCGACTGAGAAACTCATTCTTGACGTCCTTGTACGCGACACTGGCTACAAAGTGGCTTTAATGTGGTAAGATCACGGCAGACGTTACGCTAAACTGATGGGCTCCGTTGTACAAAAGGAGGAAGCGGTTGCGTTCCGTGGAAAGTGACTAATCTGTTCATTGTATCCATAACTTTTATCCTCCTAATTCACAGGGACACACCCTCACACACTTCCTTTTATTCCCCTCGTGTACTTTTTCCATGGCTGTTAATGGGAGCCATATAGAACGGGGTTTAAAATCAAAGACCCCCCAGAGGCCCCCCGGCAGTAAATGGGCCCACAAACCCTGTAAATAAGTCGTGTTGAAAGGCCGCTCCCTTTTATTCAGGGGGTGTATATTCGCCGTAAACGTCTTCTCCAGTTAACTTTGGTCTTTTAACGGCCCACTTCTATTCCTCTGTATCAAAGCAGGTTAGAGGATTTGGGAGGAATGTGGGAGCGTGGGTCTGAAGGGATCAGAGCGAAGCGAGCCCCTCCCGGCGTGGGAGACGGAAAACAATCCATTAAGTTACAAGACGTATGGACTGTTCAACGTTAACCCTTTGAGAGGAGTCGCTTGGACGGAGGACGTGGTGGGATGGAGTGAGGGGTTGAGATGAGTAGATGATTAGACGATTGGATGATAAGACGCGAGGAACGTTATTGTAACCTTGTGAAGTGATTTAGGAAATGAGTTGTACGAGTTGAACAGCCTACGAACCCCTATAACATGTTGTGTAAGTAAGTAAGTAATAGTTATTTGTAAAGATCTTTCTAGACCAGGGTCACAAAGCGCACTAACAATCAAAAACAATACACAGTTAAAATATATACTTTAAAAGTTAAAGACGCATAAGACAATCACAAGAGTTCCATAAAATCAGGGAAAAGCACAAATAAAAAGTTCTTAAGATGTTTCTTGAAGGAGTCAGTAGATCATCAAACACAGAGATCGTTCCAAAGCTTAGGAGCAACAGTCTGGAAGGATTTCTCTCCTCTGGTCCGGAAGCGTGTTCAGGAACCATCAGTAGATTCTGATCCACAGACCTCAGAGCCCGAGCTGGGGTGTAAGGCTGGATCAGATCACTGATGGAAGGTCTGACCATGAATAGATCTGAAAGTAAGAACCAGCATATTTAAGTTAAAGAAACTGGCAGCCAGTGAAGAGTTTTAAGGATCAGAGAAATGTGAGTTCTTCTACTAGAGCGGCTCAGAATTCTCGCTGCAGAGTTTTGTTTGAACTGCAGGCGAGACAGATCCTTCTTGTTTAGACACAAAACTAATAGTCTAAACCAGAAGACACAAACTCATGGATTATAAGCTCTAGGTCGTTGATCTGGATGGTATGGTATGTGTCTAATAAGACAAAGTGCAACAGACTTGGCTTTTAAGATCCTTTGGAATGAAAAGTGTTGGAAGAAAAACAGGTCGACTCTTGATACCATTGTGGTGCTTATGTGTAAATTGAAGCAAGTCTTGCAAAGGATACGCACAAAGGATCAGCCCATATGGCTCAGCTACAGTTGGGTCTTCAGGCCACATATAGGGTTCACGATGGCATCCCAAGTGGGGGGCCCGATTGCTACCCATATAGCATCGTTGGCCGTTTTCATGGACCTCCTAAGGGTGTCCTCAAAGTGTAGAACTTTCTATTAAGGGTCAAAACAAAAGGGTAGTAGAATTACAATGCGACAAAATAAAAGGTCTTCCAGTTCAAGGGGAACTTTACCAAGATCCCATCAGATGCTTTTAGAGGGCAGGTCTAACGGCTTTGTTATCGACAAACGATCCAGTACTCGACCAACCATAGAACGTATCAGTGAAGAGCAGCGTCGTATATTCCAGTTGAACTTGGATAAAACTCTTAAAGTGAAGAGTTTCCCAATTAAAACGCAGGCGTTAAGAACCGGTTGTAGAAAGATAATGGACCAGAAGTTTCAGATCCATTACCCAGTGAAGATGTGTTCAGTTGATGGAGCAGTTCACTTGGAAATACGAGGGCCGAGACCTTGTGACCAGTTAGAGAAGGACTCTACCTAGAAGAGTTCATCAGCTGAAGGTGCACAAAATAAATTAAAAAATTGAGACCTATAGAGAAGATCTAAACGTGGCCCAAATATCCAGACGTACAGTAGATGCTACACATTCAGTGCCAGGTACTGACCACTGCAGATTGATGTCGAGGCACCACAAAGATCTTCCTCATTAAAAGTCTAATCATCACCTCACTGTGTGGTACTCTGCTGCCCCCGTCACAGATGAATTCTGCAGAGAAGGTGACTGACTCTTCACCCCCCCCCCCCCCTCCCCCCGAGGGACCCCTCTCACGCTAAGCTCAGTAACAACCAAAACCTCCTCCTTCCAGAGAACAGTTTTTTCTTCCATCTGCTCTTCTCCTCACAAACTCTGCCTCGACCTCCCACTGTCCCCCAGTCCTGGCTGTAAAAAGGGGGGCTCGGCTCTCGGACACGTGGTCCTCATGTCAATATGTTTTTTATTAATTCGAGATGAACGAGTGTCGTCTTCTCCGGTCGAGTCAGGGATCAGGGTCAAGCACCTGGAGGTCATCGTTCCTCGTGTGGCCAGCAGGCGGTGCTGTTGAGCCGTCGCCTCCCGCTGACAGTGTCAGTCCAGAGAACCGTCGCTGTGTCTTTAACAACAGTTGAGGAAGAAAACAAGTGCAAGAGGGAGAGAGGTCAGCGTGGACCTTTGACCCGGTCACCTCCTGCACCTCCATCCCTGCAGCAGAGTCGAGGATGTGTCGTTTGATTGACAGGGACAAACGTGGTGGGCACGCCCTGGCACGAGCGCACAGGAACTGAGAAGTTTTGATAAAAACATTCCGTTCGTCCTTCAATGAAAACACACGTGAGGATCCATCATCTGTGGAAACATAAATACTGTTGCAGAACAACTCGGGCCAGACGGGAGTGTGTTTATTTTCCACGTTTGTAGGTCAGATGCTTCCCGCTTCTTCCCGTCTGGCATCAGCACAGTTTGGAATATTTCAGTGTCAGGAAATGTTGGGAAGTGAGGTGTGTGTGTGTGTGTGTGTGTGTGTGTGTGTGTGTGTGTGTGTGCGCGTGTGCGTGTGCATGTGTGTGAGGCGGCTGCTTACGGGAAAGAGACAACGGCTCTTCTCCTGGAGAGCGGGAACACAGACTGGGCTCTGGAGGAGACATTTTCTTCATGACTGACGGACTGTCGTGCATCTCAAACTCAACTTTATTGATCAGAGTAGTGTTGACGATTAACACTACCTCTCCCTCTGATGACTTGTAAATGTATCTTCATCATCCTCTAGTCCAGCAGTGGTTCATTATATTTCTTCACAACATACAGTGTAAGTGTTGTAAGGGGCCGTCAAGGCCCCCCAAAAAGAAGGGAAAAAAAAAGAGAAGTTTAATATAATAAGAAAAACTTTTAAAAAATAAAAAATCATTATTAAAGGAAATTTGGATCTCAAATTCTTTCAAAATATGTTATTTTTAATTTATTTTCTTTAATAATTCTAGAAAAACAAACAAAAAACTGACTTTTTTTTTTTTTTGAATTTAAAATTAAATACATCTTCTACACCTCTAGTCCAGCAGTGGTTCATTATATTTCCTAAGGGGCCAAAATATATACTGTGACCATCAAGGCAAAAGAAAGGAGGGATGAATAAAGAGTGTTTTTTTTGTTTTTTTTTGTTCTTATGAGAAAACCTAAAACAAAGAAATAAAATTAAATGACAGTTTAAAATAAAACAAGCTTGAGTTTAAATTTGAAAATAAAATGCATCAAATTCAAAAAAAGTGCCATAAAATGCATAAATATTTCATTTGATATAGAATCCATACAAATATATGATTAAAAAAGCTTTATTTTCCCACAAACATATGGAACCTCATAACCCCAAGTAACTAAACTAAGTTAATATTGAAGGGAAAAGAAAAGGAAGAGGAGAGAAAATAAGGTGTGAATCTCCTTCTTTGCTGTTTTTTTTTTAAAAGATACCTTTGACATTGTTTATAGTTATTTAATAAATTTCAAATAGAAAAATAATTGTAGTCGTTCAAAAAAAAAAATTCGTAGAAGGAAAAAAATCTTGAGTAGATGATCAAAATCTTTTTTTTTTGATGATGATGACTCAAATTCTGGAATTTAAAAGCAAAAAAGGAATTTACAATTTAAAATAAGTAAATAAAAAAAGAAACATAACGGTAAAAAGGACCTGAACTACCTCCAGGAAAGAAAGGATTCAACTTTACAAACTCTTCCCAAAAATCTAAAAATCAGAGAAAAAAATGGCTTGTAAAAAACACATGTTTCACTTAAAATGAAATAGTTATAAAATGGATCATATAGAAACCCAAGAAATAAAACACCCATTTGAGAAAGTTCAAAAAAAAGTTGAAAAATAGCGATTACATTTTTTTAGTTTAAACAAAAAGAAACATGTGAAAATATCACAAGAAAAGGAAAATTAACATTAGATAATTGTAGGTAGCATAGATCATCTCAAAGAAAAAAACTGGAAAAGTTTTTAACAAAAAGATTCTATAAATTGTATGTGAAGTATATGGGAAATCATCATGTCATAAACAAAAACTAAAATATTAATAAGAAAGCACAGAACTGTGTAAAAAAAAAAGTCTATTCAATAACTTGTTTTTGAGAAAATTCTAAACAGGAAAACATTTACCTCATATTAATGAAAACTTTAACAACACAAAAACATCTGCATGACGTTAACAATCTGATTCATAATCCGGTCCATAATCTAGAAGTAAAGGTTTGTGTTGACGCTCAAACTGCCTCTGGTGTCGTTGACACTTCATTACGAGATCAAATGTTTCTGGCGAGGCTTTTACGAGATGATGCAACTGCACCGTTGTGACGACGACGTCATCCGGACACACACCCCAACACACAACACACACACACACAAGTCGGCCTCACATGACTCCAGTGTTGCAGAAGTGTGCGCCGAGTAACAAGGCATGGCCAAATTGTTTTCCGACGGGTTGTCTGGGCTTGAGTGTGCGAGTGTGTAACCAATGTTTGTGTGTGACTTCGGGGGAGGGAACGGGGGAGAGACACTCGAGTCCAAACAGGATATTGTAGAACACAGGAGTGCAGATTCGTCCTGAGGCAGCTTGGCTACACAGAGTTACACCGAGTGAATCGGTGACATGCAGGCAACACAAACACACACACACACACACACACACACACACACACACACACATGCTTTTGCCAAATATCTCTTTCTTAAGCCGTCCTTTCTTTCCTTGAGAACAACAATATTGTTGCGGCCGCAGAAGAAACGGTGAGAAATGTTTGTTGGAAACATGAGTCGTCATTTTGCAGAAGTTGTGCGACCGTTGAGGCGGTGACATCATCCGTATTTAACCTTTGACTCCGGCTTAATCCGACGGTTCAAATGTACCGAAACCAGGAATCCTGCTTCAGTCTCAAATGACCTTCAAATGATTCTGGAATTAGATGTGGCTTCATGTGTGTGTGTGTGTGTGTGTGAGGCGGATATTCCTGTCGTGACATTGTACAATGTTTACACATTTTTTAAGTCTTGAGATGACTTTCACAAATGACCTTCAAAACTACACTAAAAGATTTTGAAATATGTCTATCTTCCTAAAAAAAAACCTTGTAAAACTGTTTTTGTTGTTGTTGTTTTTTCTTACTTTTATATACGTGTACGCCGATGACATCATGTTGATTCATTGTAGAGTTTCCCCTTTAGGACGTAAAATCAAATCTCAGGGTCAATTCCAGCCCTTCATGTTTTTTTTATGAGACTCATGATCTTTCAATACACAAAAACTTTTTCAAATTAAAAATATTCAGGTATTTGAAGAGCATCATAAACGCTTTTGCCTGTGGCATTGTTTCATGTATTTCCGAACTAGTAAATGTTTTTGTTTTTGTTTGATGATGATAACTTAAGTTTGGGAAAAAAAATGAATATTAAATAAAAAAATAAAAAAACTACACTTAAAAGGACCTGAATTACCTCCAGAAAAAAAACACGTTCCAAAATCTCGAAATCAGAGAAAAAAATAGCTTTAAAAAAACATTTCTAGAATTTGCTAAAAAGGTAATTGTGGAGAAACATAAGAAATGAAACACAATCAAATTAGAAAGTCAAATAAAGTTGAAAAATAGCGAGTAAAAAAAACCCTGTAGTGGTGAGTAGCAAAGTCAAATAAAATATAGTTGAAGCGGGGCGCAAGAAAGTTGCCGGTTTGCTTCTAGGTCCGCCGACTTTTGACCTTTCTGTGTGGAGTTAGTATGTTTTCTCCGTGTTGCGTGGGTTTTCTCCGGGCACTCCGGTTTCCTCCCACAGTGCAAAAACATACAGAGGTTGATTGAGAACTTGGGGAAATTGTCTGTAGGTATGAGTGTGTGTGAATGGTTGTCTCTTTTTGTGTGCCCTGTCTGAATGAATGGGCTCCTGTCCAGGGTGTCCCCCGCCTCTCGCCGAAAGAAACTGGAACCCCCCCATAAGGGACAGAAGATGAATGAATAAATAGTTGAAGCAGTAATGGTTAGAAGATAAAATCCCTGAGAAATATAAAGAGGATCATATTTCAGCACCTGAAGAAGAGCCGGTCACAGTTTCACTCTCCTGTCTGCATCTTTAGATGCACACATGTTTCTGTCAGAGCATTTTAAAGATCTCGAACGTCAGCCCAATGAGCAATAGTTAAACAGCAATAATAACAATAGATTATTGTGTGAGGATGATCAGGGTGTATGATCACGCATCAGTTTGTGCTCACAGCGCTCGCAGTGTCGCTCGTGTTGTGAGAAGCATCTGACGGACGGAGAGCTCGGCGTGACCACAGATCGTGAGGCTCGGCTCTAGATGTGTGTCATTTACTCCCACACTGTGAGTTTGTGTTGCTACATTGCGGTGCGTGTCTGAACGCTCGCTGAAAGTGGTTTCATTTCTACTTGTAATTTAGCAGGACTTGACCCTGAGTTTAGAGAGTAGAAAGAAAAACATCTCCCCACCTCCGTCGAAGAGAAAAAAAGGTTTTCATCCAAATACTTTCAGATGTTTGCACTAAATACTTGTGTGTCTGTTCAGGATTGAACTTGTTGATTGAATAATTTATGTGCATTTTAATCTCTTTGTGAGTCTAAATCTAAACCTGAACAATTTCCTAATTTCCAGAAAGTCAATCA
The DNA here is from genome assembly GCF_982586985.1 of Callionymus lyra. Taxonomy (NCBI): domain Eukaryota; kingdom Metazoa; phylum Chordata; class Actinopteri; order Syngnathiformes; family Callionymidae; genus Callionymus; species Callionymus lyra. Next base: position 6,231,539 of record NC_141825.1, on the reverse strand, counting down.
GAGATTTTATCTTAAATTCTTATTTTTGTTTTTATTAATTCAACCATTTATCCATTTTCAAAATGATATTTTAAATATTATACCAAATGTTTTGTAAAGTAAAACTTTTGTGTCTTGTATAAAAATCAAGATTTATTCTTCGCCAACATTTACAGTAACCGTTACACTTGCATGTCTGGCTTTTACAGAGCCACTGTTTCTTTAAGTTTCTTTAAGCTTTCACATTCATTGTATGAGATCAACCAAGCCCCTTTCAGGAGATCTTAAGTTTTCACAACATTTTAAATGTTTTTTTCTTACAATGTAAACTTGCTAGCTTAGCTTCTGGCTAACATTGCTAGCTTCAGTCATTCTGATCTAAACTGTAAAACCCTGTAACATTGTATACTATATCTATATAAGCTTAGAATCTACATGGAAATCTCTAACAACGAACCAAGATTTTTAAAATCAAAGTGTTAACTTTTTTATGATTTTAAACATTGAATGTTTTGAGAAAAATGTGCGACTTGTGTCTTCGAAACGAGGCGGTTATTGACGATGACGCCTGGTTTTAAAATAAAAATACGTTCACACAGACTCGTACCTGAGGTTAATATATTTATGTGAATCCTATCTTTTTTTAGAAGCAACATTTTTGTAAAGAAAAAAAGGTTGACGCAAAATTCAAACTTCACTCATTTTCTACTCTCATGTCGACTCGAAGAGTTGGGGTTATTTTCATAGTAATCTGTTCTTTTTTAGAGTTATAGACAAAAATGTTTGTTCATTTTAATGTAGCGACTGGAGCTCAGTTGTCTTCATCTTCATCTTCGTCCAAAAAGACACCTAAAAACATCCAAATACCTCCATATACTGCTTGCCTGTAACATCCATCTTACGTAACATCAACCGCCTCCGCCCCTCCCTAACCCCACACACTGCCGCAATCCTTGTCCACAGTCTCGTCACTTCCCGTCTAGATTATTGCAACTCTCTCCTTTTCGGTCTCCCTCACAAATACCTCCATAAACTTCAATTGGTCCAGAATTCAGCTGCCCGCATCATAACCCGAACCCCCTCCATTCACCACATCACTGCTGTCCTTCACCAGCTCCACTGGCTCCCGGTTCAGTTCCGCATCCAGTTTAAAGTCCTCCTGTTTACTTTCAAAGCCATCCATAACCTCGCCCCCCCCATAGCTGTCTGATCTCCTCCATGGTCCCACTCCCTCCCGCTCTCTTAGATCCTCGTCCTCCTTACACCTGTCATTATTATTATTATTATTGAAGTATCATGAAAAATTGTTCAGAAGAAGAATTGAATAAGTCTGTATTTTAAGATGAGTTAGTGGAAGACTTTTTAAACGGTAGCAAGCCACGTAAACAGGAAGTACTCTGGGTAGCGCTCGCGATATTACCCAGAGTACTTCCTGGTTATGTGGCTTGCTACCATTTAAAATATAGAGTTGTTTATTTTTTTTCCTGGAACAATTTTTCTGTTCGAGGCTTCAATAAAAGAAGAACACACGACGAGCAGTATGGAGGTTTATGGAGGTTTTTAATTGTCTATTAGGACGAAGATGAAGACGAAGACAATTGAGCTACAGTCTCTACATTAAAATGAACAAACATTTTTGTCTGAGTCTAAAAAAGATTACTTGAAATATCACTTTATAGCGACGTGTCTGGGATAATTACAATAAAGTGCAAATAGGAAACAGTTTTCTTAAATTTACTTTTAGACACATTTTATTGCAAACAGCAGCAGGACAGGGAAGGACACCGGCAGATTGGTTTAGATGTTGAAGACAAGCGAACTAGTGTAAGGAACGAGTGATGGAGGTGGAAGTGACACATCCCAGCAAGATGTCGGAGTGTGGCAGTTATCATATAAACGCACATTAAGGTAATGTTCAGATAATGTTTCTCTACTTATCAACCGAAGTCGCCACCTCTGTGTTCAGTAATCCGATCCCTCTACAGCACCAGGGAAGTAATCAAAGCAATAAGTTACTTTTTCCGCTCGCACACCCTCGGATCGACCCATGATCCTTCCACTTTTAATCTGAGGCCGACTCCCGGTGTGCGCACACCAACATCGCCGGGGTTATGATGACTAATGAAAGTCAGAGTAGCTTCGTTCTGACCCCCAAGCAGGGAAAAGCAATAGGAAGCCAAAGCAATAAAAGGATTTGACATTGATGGGCCTGTTTCCCAAACACTTAGGATTTTAAGTCGTCTCCTCTCAAGTCTGGCTGGAGGGGCCTCGGGCTCCGGCGCTTATTGCTGCGTCTGACCGAAGTCGCCACGCCGCGGAGAGGGTCTACATTTGGTCCCTGGCCTCTGAGTTCCTGTCTGTCTGCTCGTCTTTCATGGAACATGGTATGAGGAGGAGGAGGAGGGGGTGAGACAGGAATCTTGAGGAAACGGTGTCGTAAGAAAAAAAAACTTGCAGTCTAGTTCTGGGAAATCCACGACCGTTACTGGAGAAGTCGGGATCACATCAGGCAGGATGAGATTCTACGACGTTAAATAACTTGTTAAAGGTGGGATTGACTTTACTGTATTGCTTAAAATCCCCTTCTAACACTAAACTATGATCCATTTAGAAAGTAAAATCCGGTCAAAACACTGTCAGGTTGAAATGTTTCCCGGTCTTACTTCGTCTTGCTATGCCAGAGAGTTAAAAAAAAAGGGGGTGGAACTTCTCAAATTCTCGCATAGGCTGTTTTCTCAAGATAAGGTCCACTTAAACAACAAACATAGCTTTGGTTGCTACTTCACTCACAGACAGGATGGTTATAATGTTTTGCACCCCGTAACACGATTGACCAGCAAAGTTCCATGGGCTGATAGAACATTCTTGAGGACTCCTTCAATGGGGGGCTTGAACAATCGCAGTCAACCATGCCTAGCCAACACGCTAATAATGCGACCACGAACTGCAGAAATCACGATGGCTGCCACGGAAACACTGATCCAAACTACCGAAACCCTTTCACATTCATGAGGTCCAGGATGCTTTAAATCCACAAACAAGGCTTTTTTCTTTTTTTTTCCTCCAGTACAGTTTCTTGAGGATTAAAAGACCTTTTTTTTTTTCTTCTCCTCCTCCTGGTTACCAGCGAACACATGCTTTAATCCCATTCCTCCGTCCATTCGGCTGATTAGGTCCTGGCACAAGGCCCCCTTCTCATGCCGGTGGATTGCTTATGACAGGCCCTTACGCAGACACCTTGACTGCCACGAGCGATTACTCTAAATACCCAGGAGAGGGTCTGAGTGGGTCTGACCCGCGGGCGGGCGTGAGCGGGCGTAATGAGAGCAGCCACTTAAGTCCAATGAGCCGCGGCGTTTAACACACGTCGGAGTTTTCTTTCGAGCCAAATCTGTTTCTTAATTTTAAAATTGTGGTGTTTGATCTTCCGTGGATTTTTCCTGCCTCGCCCCGTCCAACTGATGGTAACGGCCGATGCGTCCACTCACAGCCGGAGCCTCTGCTGGGTTTTCTTACCGAGGGATATCATGTGAGGACGGCAGAGATGATGTCATGACCATAAGTGCCAGTCTTCGCTAATACCTCCAATACCGAATCTTAGCAGTTCCTGGACCCGACAAGCTCGTTCCATCTTCTTCCAAACCTGACGGATTAAATCACTAGTTCTATGGTTTGTGCTTCACAGAATGACCTAAATAAAGCGATCGTTTTCTCGGAGCGGGACTTCTTCACAACATGCTATTAGACTGGGGTTTTATCTCGACTGGTTTAAGAGGAAAACACAAAGTTTTCAAAATGCACCGCACAAATAAAGTGTGATTTAAATCCAAGGGAGAATGGAAAAAGCCTTTAGGTGATGGGTATAGATGCACCAGATCGTCAGTTAATGAAAGCATCTCAGCAGCTTCTTGAAGCCACTGGGGAATGAGACAAAGCTCCTCTAAATCCTTAGTCGAAGGAAATTTTGGAATGTCCAGTCCAGGGTCTATTTTTAGACGGGCGGATGGGGTCTCGCTGAGTAAGAAATGGGAGGGAGATGAGTCGATAAATGAGTAAACAGTCGTAAGGACTCTATTGATCCCTCAGGGTGAAGACAAAGCTATGGATTACTATTCTCACCAAGATACACAAAACAGGTTTCTCCCCCGGGGGACAGGATTCTCTCCCAAAGGGGTTTTAGGTTAGGTTTGGTTAGGTAGAACATTATTGATCCCTCAGAAGGTCTCCTTCGGGAAGTTGTTTTTTTTCCAATTAGCCATAGCAATACAGCAATTTTTTCATAAAAAATAAATAAAAATGAAATAAGAACAAGAACAAAGAAAAATAAAGAGAAAGAACAAGAGGATACAATCTAAGTCTAAAGATAAAGAACATAGTTTTAAACCAATAGGATCTTGCAAAAACCTGTAAAAAAAACCAACAACTAGCCGGCATATCTGAAGTGGAATTCAATAAAGTAGGTCCATCTCATAGCGTCTAAAAGTAAAGAAAGTAACAATGGGCGTCCATCAAATCCTTAGAGTAGCTTCTACTTTCTTTCATGTTTATGATCATAATATCCTGCAAACTTGTTGCCTAAGTTTCAATTATCCAATTGTAGTGCTTGATACTGTCGATATTTCCTTGCCACGAGTCGCCAGGACGAACTTAAGAAGCCGACCCTGTTGCCCTCAGTCCCGCGCTACTATATTCTAGTTCCTCAAACCTGGGGAGCTGGTGTGACAGGATGGTCTGCGAACCGTCCGCCTGTCATGAACAATAACCGGCCTTGGGTCCAGATCTTGAAAGACTATGTGTGGTTTCTACGTCGTCACCTCGTTTGACCGAGAACGTCTGAACTTCGCCGCCACAGTTCAGACCGACTTACCTCGTCTGACGGTGACAGGACCGGCCGCTAAGGTTCTGATACCGTGCAGACCCCACAGGCCCTGCGTGTCGATCGGGTTTCAGTCACATCTGGTTCTGGCTCTGTTACATCACGGACAGCGTCTCTGCTTCTTTTTTTTTTTCGGGATGTTCTCCAGACTCGCGCCGGAGCCTCCAGGAGGGCAACCGGTTCAGAGCCTCTTGTTGTTGCTCCGAGTCCGAGCGGTTCTTCCCTCGAAGCCATCGGTCTTGCTGTATCTTCATCGTCTAGCGATCGGTTCCTCCCGTGACTTCGCCTTTTCATCGTGAGTCAGTAACTCAGTGGAAACAGGGTGTTGACGGTTTTTGAAGAACCTGAGATTAAGTGCTGATTTAGCAGTTTATTTTTCTCCAGCGCGCCCCCCCACACCCCTGACCTCCTCTCCCTCGTGACACACCGGGAACCCAAGAAAGTGTGTGGAGTTGCTGAGCTGTTCCACATGTGGAGGGTGTGTCACTTCCAATTAGACCTCTTTGACAAAGGTCCTTTCTGCACAGGTGGAGAAGGGATTCGGAAAGAAAGCCAGTCAACCTCTCCCGATTGGTTTTGTCTGGTGAAATCCGATTTGCCTGACATGGTCCCGAACGCTTCTGCGTCCTTCCGGGCTCTCTGTCACTGTGTTTATTTGAAGTTTTCAACAGCTATAAATTTAAATTCAAGCAATCGAACGTTGAGCTTCATAATCTCTTAACCCCTCGCCCTTAAGTCCCCAACAGAGCAGTCGTGCCTTTATAGAGAAAAGCTAACGACCAAATGAAAATGTAGGTCCTTGATGAGCTCCATCGTAAACGACCTACAGTACATATCGATATAGTTGATATCCCATGATGCAATTCATCAGACTGTTTTCCAGAAAAGCCTCAGAGTTTATAGTGTCAACAATTACTTTGTAAAATGGGTTTTTCAGTTAATTTGTTGAAAGCAAAGAGACGTTGTGGTGAAAGTTGTAGTTTTGACTCCTGGACAAAACACTTTTTTTGAACATGGAGCCCAATCTATGGTCGAGCTAAATGTTCATGTTAATATGGTGTCCTTCAAAGATGTCAGTGTTTAAGATGAGATAAGGAACAGAAATGTCGGAGGTCACCAATGATGGTCAAACTGATGTTCAAAGATGGGGATTTGTTTGTTGGTGGTTGAAAAACCGGGCGGAAATAAAGATGGTTTAAGCTTAGAAGAATAAAAATCTCACTTCCTGTCAATTATACAGTTAATATACATTTAGATTAAATATTTCTTCCTTCTGGGTAATCTAATTTGACACTCCTGTATTACAGTGTTAAGCGTTAAAGATTATGCTTTCATACTTTCAAACTTTCATAGATTTTTTTGTCAAAACGAACAACTTTTCTTCCTCCATAAAGAACACGACTGTGTTTGGACTAATCGTTTGCACAGACAACAGATGGTGCGTTCAGGTTCTTAGCTCCTGGTACAGTCTGCGTTTGTTTACGTCTCCGTCGCCGTCTCCGGACGTCGTTTCTCGTCCAGGTTTCACTTTTTACCCGTGAGCGTGGTGGACCCCGACGGTCAAAAACAGCCAGCAGGGGGCCCCGGAGGGGGGGGGAGCGTAACGTCTGAGTTATTACGTCTAATCCGTCTAATTGTTGCATTTCATAGAATGGGCCCAGTCTGCCTTGGAACTAATTCTGTCTGGGCATTCTGTTTAATTCGCCACAGCGCCCTCTAAGCCTCCTCCGCCCCCTTTAAGAATATAAACCCCTTATCTTCTTCCCCCCCTCGTCGCCCCCCCCCGCCTCCTCCTCCGCCTTTTGCACGGCAGTGGACTTGTGCCGGAGAGTGATTTCTCAACAGTCCATAAAACATTCTTCTGACGTTTCGGACGAACCCGGGTGGAAACGGGCGAGCGTAGCGTAGTCTTTTTAAATGAGTGGCTTGAAGAAACATGGCGGCGAGTTGTGACGTTAAAACAAAAACTTTTAACGTCCTATACGTGGTTACCTCGGCTGAACCAAGATGGATACAGTTGAACACATTGTTGGTCTAACTGGTGCTGGTGTTGGTAGTGGTGCTGGCGGTGGTGGTGGGGGGGTGATTGGTTGGGTTGCGTGGCTGACCGGTGATAATCCGCGCTCGCAAATCCCTGGCGTTTAGTCAAATTATTCCAGGCCTTAAGGCTCTCATTGTGGCCGCTGGCTGGTGCGCTGCTGTCTGAGCCCCCCACAGAGACAACAAAGACGCCATTCAAACCCGCTGCTGCTGCTGCTGCCGACGGGCAATTTCAGGTGTGAATCGGCTGCCTAGCTCTTGTGGCTTATATTAAATGACCTACGAGGCGACCTTTAGGGGGGTGGGGGGACGGGCGATGGAGGGTGGGGGGGAGAGACAATGAAGGCCGCTCTGTGAGTCTTCGTGTTAAGAGCAAATTAAAAATGTGAGTGACGGCTTTGCCATCAACCAAATGTGTTTTGTTTCAACAATAAACAAACTAGAAAGATCGCAGACCACCCCCAAGCTGCTCATTTACGCCCATAAATTAAATTGATTTTTATTTTAACCCAGTATTGTTGAGCTAGCTCCTTTTTTAAGCATTTGAAATCACAGTTCAATTGGACCGCAGAAGTGTTATACAACTTGCCTCGCTGCTCTTTCTGCCACTTCCTGGATCCAGATGGTAATTCGGAACAACGTTCAATCTAATCCTCTGTTACACAATTTTCCTGGAACATGTTTATCTGGCAACATGTCGCACACATCTGGCAACACAACACCAGCAGCAAACATACTTTTTCTTCCTTATGATATTTGACAGTAAATATTGAATTGAAATTTTATTTTTAAACTTCAAAACACTTTTAAGTGTCAATAAGTACCTGATGTATTTTTGTGTATATTATATATATTTTTAAGTTAAACTTAATTTTATCGGACTATTGAACGATTAAATGTAATATTTCAAATTCTGACACTTTCACGATTGAATTAAATAAAAAAAAATTCAACTGGTCAGTCTACCGTAGCAACATTTCTTAATTTAATTTCAAAGGCTACAGATGTAAAAATATTGAATATAAAGCATTTATTTTTGAACTCTTGAAAGTCTAATATCAAAGTCTATGTATAAAAAATAAATTAAAAAATAGATTTAAAAAATATTCTTATAAAAAATATCCTTCTTATATTTTTTAAATACAAAAATAGTACATACATATAATTGAATTAAATTATTTGAATTGACACAAATGTAACCTTTCTTTATAAAAAATATTGAAAAAAATATCTAAAAAAGTTTCAACTTTCAAAAAAAATAATTAAATAATCAATATTCTGAAGATTTACTTATAGTTGTTTATAGAATAACACCAGCCACCAGGGGGCGCTTGAAAGTTTCGTCCTGGTCTCTCTCAGACTGGAGGACTCATGAGATGTACCAGCGCCAGAGTGGAGCTTTAATCTTTCACCAAAAATCGGATTCAAATGTTTAAAAACCTTCAATTGAAACTTTAAAAAGCACTTTAAATACAACGACGTGGCTCGAAGTACTTCAAATTTTAATTTGTTTTTTCTTTTATTTTCAGTGTGCGAATAAAAATCCACTTTGTATTTTATCAATATATTCACAAAATCTAATTCTGAAAAAGGAGGTACAGAAAAAAAAAGTGCAATCGTTTTAAAAACTCACACAGAACCAGCAACACATACACACTATTACACAAACACTCACATATTGAACCAGAATATCTGAGTGAATATGTCAATATTCATTTGATTTAATACAGCTAGAATCGCAAAAGATAAAAAAAACGCTGGCTCCTCAAACGTAGCCATTAGCATCGTAGTGCTAACTAGTCAAACAAAAAGTTAGCATTTGTTGACATGACATATTTATTTTAGATCAACAATCGACTCCTTCAAAACTACCACAAACTTCTCTGTTTGAAAAGGTAAAATCTCTCGCTGCTCGTATCTCTGCCAGACCCTCCCGTCTCCCCCCGTCTCCCCCCGTCTTCCCCTCTCCGCAATAATGTGCTTTTAATCATATCTCCTCGGCTGACTTGCTTGCATGGGCGAGCGCCGCGTCCAGGCCTTTGATGGGAATCCACGATGCGCCCTTCAGTCTTTGAAGTGGACGACTGGGGGGGCCACGGAGGAGAAGGGATGGGGGGGTGGTGGGTCAGCTCAGGGGGGCCGGCAGCTTTGATGTGCCAGTGGTTCAGGAGGGTCTGCAGGGGCCCGACGGACGCTGCCCTGCACAGATCTGTCAGTAGCACAGCTGTGGTGGTGGTGGGGGGGGTTGTTTCTGACCCTGACGGACTGGGACGACTTACTCACCGACGGTATCTGAGGTTTGATACCTGCAGTGAGTTCAAAGGAAGTCGTTTCACGTCACGCCTGCACACACGCCAGCGTTCGTTCGTGTCGTGTTTGAGAGAAACATGATTTTCAAAATAAAAGTTGAAGGGAATTCAATTTCAGTTAAATTTTAATTGATTGTCTTTTAAGTGTTTATGTTTTAAGAGTCTTATCATAACTAACTTATCTCAAGACACTTTTAACAGCGCAATTTAAAAACTAGTACAAAAAATGGGTAATTAGTTAAATTAGTTAATTAGTCAAAATCGTAAATCATAAATCGTGAGATAGAAAAATTAATAAATCAAAACCAAAAAAAGGTTGAATTAAGATATCATTTCAGTAAATCATGAAAAAAACTAATACAAATGCTTGTGATTATGCTGTAATTAAAAATATAATAACATAATAACATACTTAACAGAATTAACCATAATAATAATCCTGAGGTAAAAATAAAATCATAGAAAAAGTAATTCTTGAAGTCAAATTGAAAAAAAAAAAAGAAGGAAATTACCGGATTAAAATGATTTCATTGAAAAAATATTTTAAACGTTTAATTGTGACTTTAGTCATAAACTAAAGAGTAAAAGAAAATGGAAATTATGACAAAGAATTAGTAAATGAGGAAAAAATATTATTAATAATAGTTTTTCAAATATAAATTGTGACCTGAAAATATTTTTATTGGGAAAAAAAAGAAATAAAGGTTGAAATTTTGTATATTTTAAAATACATTCTTTAAATTCTAAGAAAAAATATTATTCAAAAGAACAAAATTGTACTTGGTAGTTTTGTATAAATACAAAATGAGAAAGTGCATACTTTAAATCAATATCAAGTCAAATAAAGATGCATTTGATACTTAACGAAACACTTAAATCAATGAACCACATTCATCTGTTCAACGTTTTAAAAGTCGACGCTGGTTAGACTCTGACTCTGTGAGTTACTCTGGCTCAGGAACCTTCTGCTCCCTCGCTGTGATTGTTTTCAAGCGGCCTGAGGGGAAAACAGTGAGTCGTGGAACGCGCCAGCAATGGAATCCTGCAGCTGCACCACATGTTCTAAGTGGAGCTCAACCTTGGCTCAACCTTCTACCTGGAGGTGCGACGCTGAGGAGCTGGAGCTGAGCTCACGGCGCAGCTTCTCTGCTCTAATGGCTGCAATGGTCCGTTATTATTGCTGGATCTCACTTTCCCCTCTTTTACGAGGGATTTGTTTCACTTTCTCTTGGAGCGAGTGGTTGTTGCGCAATCCTGGTTCTGGTCTGAATTATATGCAAGAAGGATCTGTCTCGCCTGCAGTTCATACAAAACTCTGCAGCCAGAATTCTGAGCCGCTCTAGTAGAAGAACTCACATTTCGCCAATCCTTAAGACACATCACTGGCTGCCAGTTTCTTTTAGGATCCATTTTAAAATTCTGGTTCTTACTTTCAGATCTATTCATGGTCAGACCTTCCATGAATCTTTCTGATCCAGCCTTACACCCCAGCTAGGGCTCTGAGGTCTGTGGATCAGAATCTACTGATGGTTCCTGAACACGCTTCCGGACCAGAGGAGAGAAATCCTTCCAGACTGTTGCTCCTATGCTTTGGAAACTTTGGGTTTTAAAATGGAATTAAAATTTATTAAATCATTCAATATTCTGAAGATTTACTTACAGTTGTTTATAGAATAACACCAGCCACCAGGGGGCGCTTGTACATTTCTCATATCATTACTAGATGACACAAAGATCCATCTGGACTCCAAGCTTCATCCTGGTCACTCTCAGACTAGAGGACTCATGAGATGTACCAGCGCCAGAGTGGATCTTAAATCTGTCACCAACAATTGGATTATAAAGTTTAAAAAAAATTCAATTTTAAGCATCAGGTCCTAATGTGGTGAAAAGATTGTGAAAAGAGAAGTTTCTGGGCTCGGATCTGTGGCGAGGGGTCGCGGGGTTCAGTTCTCCAGGTGCCCCCAGAACGACCTGTGAGCCCAGGGCCCGCAGTGGTCAACACATCTGGGCCCGGTTAAGTCAAAGTTGTACTTTAGACCTATTATCGTTGGGGAGACAACGCGGCCTGCGAGCTTGACCGCTCACCCCTGTCTGACTCGCACATGCGGTCGGTCGCCACGGCAACGCGCTGAAAAGACGGCTTCCTGAGACTTTGTTGTGTTTGGGGCTTGGCGGCGCATTGTAACCTAGATATTATTTTTAGTCGGTCAGCAAAGTCCCCGTGTGTGTTGCTTTTAGGATGTAAGCTGGTGCGCACACACACACACACACACACACACACACACTCGGACACACATTTGTGTGACAAAACACACAATCAAAAATGGTAACATTCTTATTCTCATCCTTTACTTTCAAATTGTATCGTCTTAAATAAATAAATATAAATATTTACAGAGAGATTTCTTTCATTTCAGAATCACGACAATTAATAAATAAGAATGTTCTCAAATTATTTTGTAAAAATATTGTTTTTATAAAATAGACCCCAAATAAAAATGAACAGAAATATGAAATGTAATTCAGGAAAAAAAAAGTGTTATGGGGGGAAAATAAATAAATCTAAAAATATAATTAAAATAATATTTTAAAATTAAAATAGGGAAATTTGTGTGCAAATAAAATACAAACATAATTGTAAATGGTAATTTAATTAAAGTGGAAAAAAAAAGAATACAAATGTAAAATTCAGAAAATTGTTTGCAAGAAAATAAAAAAAAATAATGAATGAACAATAATTAAAGGAAAGAAAATATTGTCAAACGCTTTAAGAAAATCCCAAAAGTGTCATTAAGAACAATACAAATGTGAAAAGGTGTGTGCAAATAAAATAAATGAATAAAGGTTAATATTAACAGGAAATACAGTTAAAGGAAAAAATAAATGTGTGCGAATAAAATCCTTTTTTTATACAGGAAATACAGTTAAAAAAAAAACATTCCGCGTAAATAATAAAAACTAAATTAATTTAAAGGAAAACAAATCATTGCGTGCAAATAAAATAAAAAGATTAACAGGAAATATATTTAAAGGAAAAAAAATTGTGTGCAAATAAATAAGAAAAACAGTTTAAAAAATAATTTGCATGCAAATAAAATAAAAAGAAATTAACAGGAAAAAAAGTTAAAGAAAAAAAAAAATTGTGTGCAATTTAAAAAAAATCTTGACAGACGCGACAACTCAAATTTTGAAACGAGTGTTTGACACGTATAGTTCATCGACGACGCAACATAGTTACAGTCACGCCGACACATGGGGGTCAGGGCGGACAATGCCGGGGTCAGAGGTGTGAGGTCATCGTCAGCAGCGATGGAAAGTGAAACATGTCGTCCCCCCTCCTCTTCACGTCTCTGTGGCAGCAACAGGGTCTGACAGGCCGAGCGTGAAGGCCACGGTTATTAGACCGTGTGTGTGTGTGTGTGTGTGTGTGTGTGTGTGTGAGGGGGGGGTCTCTGGTCAGCTGGTCTGTGACCGACTTGAGGAGGTGTGAGTCTAGTTTGATGTGTGTGTGTGCGTGTGTGTGTGTGTGAGGGGGGGGTGTGTGTGTGTGTGTGTGTTGGTCACACCTTCTGCTTGTTCAAAGGCATCTCATCTTCACACAATCCTGTGTTTATGAGTCCAACTGAATCCTCTGAAACTATTTGTCTTTATGATTTAGAAGTTTAACGGCTCTGATGTGGGCGTGTCTTCACTTAAACAAGGTTCTATTGTGTCGCTGGTGATGCAAACTTGTTGGCTGAGAACTCAGGGTCAGTGCTTTAGTCCAAACATGAGAGGAATCTAAACAATATCTACATTTCGTCACGTTTTATATTATATATCTCTTTAAGGCTCACATTGTCCTTTTGTTTTTTAGGAAAAATGCATTTTTTCACTTTTTTTGGTGATTATTATCAAAAATATCGCTAAACATAGTATTATAATATATATTATATATATATATATTTTTATTATTAATTGTAGAAGATTAAAAACGACTAATTAATACGAAGAAAGAAGATAAAAAGAAACGCCTGAAAAGCATAGAACTCCAGACATAAAAATTGTGTATATTTTATTTGTTTATCTTTTTGAGCATTTGAAATTCAGTTCAGAGCTCGATGGGTCAGTTGTACCATTTCTGAAGTTTCTCGCACAACCCAGTAGAAATGGAAGATGACGCGTGTGCTGAGAGTGATTGATTGAGACACATGTTGAATTTAAGATTAAATAATGAAGAAAAAAAACTACAGTCATATAAGGTCAAAAACTTCTATGTATTGACAACAAAACACTTTTTTTTTTTTTTAATTAAATCAACCAAAGAAAAAGGTTTTATTTTTTTTAATTAAACAACTTTTTTTTGGTAAATATTAAAAACACAAAAATATTATTACTGATCAACTTGTTACAGATTATTGATAACATTTATTTGATTATAGAAACTTTTTATTGAATAATAAAGAAAAAAAACTACAGTCGTATAAGGGAAAAAAATACTATATCTTTTTAGTTTTTTAGTTGACAATAAAAAATTTAAAAAATCACTTAAAAGGTTTTTTTAATTAAATCAAGAAAAGGAAAGAAAATATATATTTTTTAAACTTTAAACTTTTTTTCTACCGTAAATGTAAAAACAAATCCAATCAATAATATACTTTTTTTTTTTTAATTGAAAATATATTTTTTTGATTGATGCAACTTTTCATTTTGGCGACTCGTTCATCTGGAACCAAAGTCTTTCCTGAAAGAAAAGTGTTCTAGGATGAACTCGTCCGTCACCTCATTTGCATTGATATGAAATTTAGAGCAAAGCGATATAAAGGAGGGAGGGGTTCGGGGGGGGGGGTCCGACATAAGAAGAATCCCCGACGCACCACTTACCACTGCGGCCTCTGAAAGAAGCCCCTGGTCGACTCAGACTGCGGCTCTTTGTGTCTGCTATCTGTCGCTGCACAATACCTTGTCTCGCTCTTTGGAGGGAGTGTCAGGGGTTCAGGCTTTATCGACACGGCCTGCGTTTGACCTCTTGGGGAGGAGGGGGTGCAGCTGGAGCGCTGCCGGGGAGACCATGCCGTGCCACAACAGTGCCACAACCGCTAGTCGCGTAGTAATACTACCGTAGCTCACGTGGTAATGCTACCGTAGCGCACCTGGTAATACTACCGTAGCGCGCCTGGTAATACTACCGTAGCGCGCGTAGTAATACTACCGTAGCGCGCGTAGTAATACTACCGTAGCGCGCGTAGTAATACTACCGTAGCGCGTGTAGTAATACTACCGTAGCGCCCATAGTAATACTACTGTAGCGCACGTAGTAATACTACCGTAGTGCGCATAGTACTACTACTACCGTAGCGCGCATAGTACTACTACTACCGTAGCGCGCATAGTACTATTACTACCACCGTAGTGCGCAGTACTACTACTACTACTACTACTACCACCACCACCACCACCGTAGTGCTCGTAGTACTACCACTACAGCATGCGTAGTACTACTACTACCACAGCATGCGTAGTACTACTACTACCACCACTACCACTGCAGCGCGCGTAGTACTACTACTACCACCGTAGCGCGCAGTACTACTACTACCACCACTACCGCAGCGCGCAAAGTACTACTACTACTACTACCACCACCGTAGCGCGCACTACTACTACTACTACTACTACTACTACTACTACTACTACCACCGGACTGGACTCTTGTTAGCCGGTGAAGCCTCTGAGAGCAGAACTTCTTCACACTGTGGGAACTTTCCACATCTTCAGGGTGTCGTGTGGGCGCCTGTCAGTCAACGCATGGAAAGTATTTACGGTCGCACGCATCAGGACTTTATGGAGACGCCTCAGTTTTACAGTGACACGCACATGTTTATTTCTGCAACACATGATCCAGCTCTGGTGTGTTTTCCACAGTGACCTCACCGACACGGAACTCTGGTTTCCTCCTTAATTTAACTTTGAGTCAACACGAGCCACAGAGACTCAAATTCGAGTCTCAATAGCAGCTTGAGTCACGGTGACTCGCTCATATTTGGATGAATCAATAACTCACTTTATCTGAATCAGAAACAGCTTTATTGGCCAATTATGTTCATTCTTCTGTATAAGTAATAGATGGAATATAAATAATATTTATAAAATATACAATTTGTGCAAGAAATGTCAAATCAAGTGGATGAACTAACCGAGGGGTCATATCAGAGGTTGTATCGGCTACACAACCAACGAGAGAACGACATGCCTAACAACAATGAAACGTTACAGCAACACAAACACAATTCCATTAAGCACAAGCACAGTCTGAGTCGCTGTTTGATGTACTTCAATGTACGTGTTGCTCAAAGTGCGTGCGGTTTTCAACACCTGTGTAGATTCTTAGACAGGATGTTGTGAGTGGCGGCATCAAAAAAAACACATCTGCCACATGAAACCACCTTTTGTTCTGCCCCTTAAATCTGTCAGCGTCTCCCACTCGCTCGGCTCTTATTAGGAAAGTTGTGAATATCGTAGAATTCTTTGAGGTTCGATTCTCAGAATTAAAAGCCGCCAAACTTTCCACTGAACGTGAGTTTCATGTAAATGAATCTAAGGAGTCGTGTTCTTGAGAACTCAATTATCGGAAATACCAGTTTTTTATTTAGATGTTTAGAAAACTGAGCTTCAAAATACACAAAATGAATCACTGTTAGCAAGCTAAGCTAGCCAGTATAGCGCTGACCTTTAAATGTTCTTTACTGTCACAAAAAACATACATTTTTAAAAAATGTTATCCATGATGTGTTAAGAGGAATCTTAACAATTCTAAATAACAACCTACATTTTTTGGGGAACTTGCCTGCTTTAGATAAACAAATAAAATGATGGACGGGTGGATGGATACATAGATAGATGGACGGACATAGGGAAAGGATGGATACATGGTAGGATGGATGAATGGATAAATGGATTGATATTGAATTTCTCCTTTAAACAAATTCTACACCACGGATCAATACAATTAGATGGATTTATGGAAGGACTGATGGATGGATAAGCAGAGGAAATGGATGGATAAAATGATGGATAGATGGATAGATAGATGATAGATGGATTGATAGATAGATGGATAAATGGAAAGATGGATAAATAGATGGAAAGATTGATAGATGGATGGATAGATGGAAAGATGGATGGATATATGGATAGATAGATGGAAAGATGGATGGATATATGGATAGATGGATGGAAAGATGGATAGATGAATGGATGAATGGATGATGGATGGATGGATGGATAGATAGATGATAGATGGATTGATAGATAGATGGAAAGATTGATAGATGGATGGAAAGATGGATGGATATATGGATAGATAGATGGAAAGATGGATGGATATATGGATAGATGGATGGAAAGATGGATAGATGAATGGATGAATGGATGATGGATGGATGGATGGATGAATGGATGTTAGATAGATAGATGGATGGATGAATTGATGAATGGATGATGATGGATGGATGGATGAATGGATGTTAGATAGATGGATGGATGGATGGATGGATGGATGGATGGATGGATGGATGGATAGGAAAAATGCTTGTATTATTGAATTTAAAACAATTCAAATATTTGTTCTTATTGTTGTAAATACATTTTCAAGACTTCATAAAGTGATCAGGACACGGACGACACCGTTGATCCATAAAGATTAAAGAAATGAGGAGTCGCTATGAATCCAAATCCAGTGGAATTCCAAAAAAATATACCTTTAGACATACGTCCTTTAAGGAAAAATTTTGGTCGAAATGCTGGAAAAGCAAATGTGTTAAGGCATCGAGGAATAAAACCAGTTTGTACTTTGTGTCCCGTGTGTGAGTTCGACTCCCCCTGATGTCGCTGATATCAAAGGTTTCAAAAGTGTCGCGGGGAGAGAGAGGGTGGCGGTCCGGTCTCAAACCCACCCGGAGCCATTTCCAATATCTGCCTTCCAAGGGTTCTGAACGTCTTGATTTCTCGCTAATATTGACTCGAGTGCATATTCTGTTGACACACCCGACATCACACTCCAGCCCTTGTCTGCGCTTGTAAAGTCGGGAGAGGAAAACCAACACAGAGTCCGAAGCCCTGCCAATCTCGTCCCCTCCTCCTGCTCCTGCGTCGCTAGGCAGCACTGTTTTCTTCCAGGACCCTCTTTCTCTCGCACCGTTTGTCCTGGTGAAAGGGGTCAGCGCCTCTGCACGGCGGAACCAGAGGGCCAGGAGTCTCGGGGCAAGACTCCGTGGCAAGTCCACTGCTAATTGCTCTCAGCGAATCCTCATCTATTGTTGCCGACGGGTTTTTTTTTCATTTGAATGTGAATGAGTGGAAACTTGCCCGGTGCTGAGAGTGTAAGGTACACAAGCCGGCGTCGGTACACAATGACTTTTCTGCTGACGGAAGCGCTGTTGGCTTTTTGACTTTGCATATGTTAAGACGTCGCTGCGGTTCTGGACGCTTCGCTGAATGATAATGACTCAATAATCAAAGTATTTCTTGAAGTTGTGTAAATGGTGGCTTTAGAAAAACACAAAGCTAGCGTCACTGCTGGGCCTAGTGGTTAAGATGTGTTTGAGCAGAAGGCTTGGTTTGTGACCCTGGTCTAGAAGAAAATCTACAAATATTACTTACTTACTTTCTTTCTACAAGCCAACGCAGTTATTGAATCAGGGAGTTGTTTTTAGTTTATTTTATCTAACCTTTGTTGATGGAATTGAAAAAAAAAGTTTTTTGGCAAAGGAATGATCTTTGTGACCAGGCCTAACTTATTAGTTATAAAAGAGAAGTACTACAGAACCTCACAGAGTAATAGTTCCGGGACTTGTTGAGTAATACTACCATGCTTTGCTCATTTAAACAACAGGGCTAGATCATACTATTTTATTAAAAAATAAACGTAATAAATCTCAACAAGTAGCTTGGTAATACTACTTTTCCTCACGGAGGAATACTACACAGCCTCGCGGAGTAATACTATACAGCCTTGCGGGTGTTCTACTATACAGCCGAGCAGAGTAATACTACACAGCCTCGCGGAGTAATACTATACAGCCTTGCGGGTGTTCTACTATACAGCCGAGCAGAGTAATACTATACAGCCTTGCGGGTGTTCTACTATACAGCCGAGCAGAGTAATACTATACAGCCTTGCGGGTGTTCTACTATACAGCCGAGCAGAGTAATACTATACAGCCTTGCAGAGTAATATTACAGAGCCTTGTGGAGTAAAACTACAGAACCTTGTAGAGTAATATTACGGAGCCTCGTGGAGTAATATTAAAGAGCCTAGCAGAGTAATATTACAGAGACTTGCAGAGTAATATTACAGAGCTGTGTGGAGTAATACTACAGAGCCATGTGGAGTAACATTAACGAGCTGTATGGAGTAATACCACAGAGCCTTGTTGAGTAATACTACTGAGCCATGTGGAGTAATATTAAAGAGCCTTGGAGAGTAATACTACAGAGCCATGTGGAGTAATAGTACAGAGCCTTGTGGAGTAAAACTACAGAACCTTGTGGAGTAATATTACAGAGCCTCGTCGCGTAATATTAAAGAGCCTTGCAGAGTAATATTACAGAGCCTTGCAGAGTAATAGTACAGAGACTTGCAGAGTAATACTACAGAGCTGTGTGTAGTAATATTACAGAGACGTGTGGTGTAATATTACAGAGACGTGTGGTGTAATATCACAGAGCCTTGTGGTGTAATAATACAGAGCCTTGTGGAGTAATACTACAAAGCCTTGTGGAGTAATATTAAAGAGCCTTGGAGAGTAATACTACAGAGCCATGTGGAGTAATACTACAGAGGCATTTGGAGTAATGCTACAGAGCCTTGTGGAGTAATACTACAGAGCCTTGTGGAGTAATATTACAGAGCCTTGTGCAGTAATATTAAAGAGCCTTGTGCAGTAATATTACAAAGCCTTGTGGAGTAATACTACTTAGCCTTGTGGAGTAATACTACAGATCCATGTGGAGTAATGCTACAGAGCCTTGTGGAGTAATACTACAGAGCCATGTGGAGTAATGCTACAGAACCTTGTGGAGTAATACTACAGAGCCTTGTGGAGTAATACTACAGAGCCTCGTCGCGTAATATTAAAGAGCCTTGCAGAGTAATATTACAGAGCCTTGCAGAGTAATAGTACAGAGACTTGCAGAGTAATACTACAGAGCTGTGTGTAGTAATATTACAGAGACGTGTGGTGTAATATCACAGAGCCTTGTGGTGTAATAATACAGAGCCTTGTGGAGTAATACTACAAAGCCTTGTGGAGTAATATTAAAGAGCCTTGGAGAGTAATACTACAGAGCCATGTGGAGTAATACTACAGAGCCATGTGGAGTAACATTAATGAGCTGTATGGAGTAATACCACAGAGCCTTGTTGAGTAATACTACTGAGCCATGTGGAGTAATATTAAAGAGCCTTGGAGAGTAATACTACAGAGCCATGTGGAGTAATAGTACAGAGCCTTGTGGAGTAAAACTACAGAACCTTGTGGAGTAATATTACAGAGCCTCGTCGCGTAATATTAAAGAGCCTTGCAGAGTAATATTACAGAGCCTTGCAGAGTAATAGTACAGAGACTTGCAGAGTAATACTACAGAGCTGTGTGTAGTAATATTACAGAGACATGTGGTGTAATATCACAGAGCCTTGTGGTGTAATAATACAGAGCCTTGTGGAGTAATACTACAAAGCCTTGTGGAGTAATATTAAAGAGCCTTGGAGAGTAATACTACGGAGCCATGTGGAGTAATACTTTAGAGGCATTTGGAGTAATGCTACAGAGCCTTGTGGAGTAATACTACAGAGCCTTGTGGAGTAATATTACAGAGCCTTGTGCAGTAATATTAAAGAGCCTTGTGCAGTAATATTACAAAGCCTTGTGGAGTAATACTACTTAGCCTTGTGGAGTAATACTACAGATCCATGTGGAGTAATGCTACAGAGCCTTGTGGAGTAATACTACAGAGCCATGTGGAGTAATGCTACAGAACCTTGTGGAGTAATACTACAGAGCCTTGTGGAGTAATACTACAGAGCCTTGTGCAGTTATATTAAAGAGCCTTGGAGAGTAATATTACAGAGCCTTGTGGAGTAATACTACTAAGCCTTGTGCAGTAATATTAAAGCATCTTGGAGAGTAATATTACAGAGCCTTGTGGAGTAATACTACAGAGCCTTGGAGAGTAATACTACAGCAACTGATGAGCTTTTGTGTAGTGCAGGACCTGCTGCTTTTGTGAGTCTGTCAAATTAAAAGTGGTCAAAGAGAACGTACAGTGACGCGTCCAAATCTCTGCTCACACGCAGACAGCTGAACAAATTGGTCGACCCCTCCCTCCATGCAGACCACTTGTTCCTCCTTTTCCTCGGAGTCCAAGAGTTCTCGTCTGTGCCCCCCCTTCTTCATCCCTACCAGTGGTTAATTGAGCCCCTGCCAGGCCTCGCCCCTTTATTGCCACCATTTGTCAAAGAGCTGAAGGGCCGAATAATGCCCGAGAGCTCATGCAAATGAAGAATCTCCCCGTTTCCCCGTCCGTCCATCTCTTTATCGCTCTCAGAGCAAACAGATCTGGCCCCGGGACGCTCCGGGCAAACACTGGCCTGACAAAGAGTCGGCCTGGTTTGAGGGGCGAGTCGTTCTGCCCCGTCCAGCCTCGGTGGTCCCAAATCTCATTTTCTTGTTTTATTTTGTGAGACCTTTGCAAGAGAATCTTTTTTGTCTTTTGTTGAAGAAGACCCTCGGATGTAGACAGAACAATGTCTCATTATAGACGCCATCGTGGAAACGTGAGAAATCTGTCTGGTCTTTGTGACGTGATCTAAAGAAGCTTCCTTTAGGAATGTAAAGATGATTTTAAAGTCAAGATTCTTCTTGAGGTCTCATCCCATACCACTCCATAATGGTTCTTTTCCTGATCTTGGCTCTATACTAGTCAACTCTACAATCTATACTATGCTTAGTACCTGCTCAGCTCTGGTTCAAGGTGAGCCATGACTTCGACCACAAGTACATTTTATCCGTTCTGAAAAGTTGTGTCTTGGTCGCGTCCCAAAAGTTGTGCTATGTTATGACGGCCCCACCACAAGTAGGTTGCAGGGCCCGTGGAAACGCAACACAATAGGGTCAAGTCAAGTAAGGCTGAAGCTTGGCTGTTAATTTGCTATTATTTTGCTCCTCAAAATAATAGCAAATGCTTCTAAAAATAGGTCGATCTATTTTCATTTAGATTATTATTATTATATTATTATTATTTCCCTAGATGCCCCTCGGTAAAATCATTCAGAAATTTCCCGATGTTTTACCACATTTTTGCTGAAGACATCCAGCTCTACTGCTCTTTTGATCCAACTGAGCCTCAGAGGCTGAACTCAGTCAATTGTTTGCTAGAAATCAAACAATGAGTGAAAAGACTTTGCAGTTTAATGTGGACAAAACTGAATTATTGCTCCTGATGATAAGGTTCCAGGGTTGAGTCACTACTTGGGTAACTTAGGTCAGTCTGTCAAACTTAGCCTGAGATACCTGGGTGTTATATTTGACCTGGTCTGGAAAAGAGCTGTATAAATAAAAATTACTTACTTACTTACTTATTGCTCATTTTTTTTACACCATGGTATGTGACGGCAGGTTCTTAAGAGAGTCGTTGTTGTGAATGACCATTTTTTGACTACATGTTGAATGACTGTATTTTATATCAAATGGAAATTTAAAGCCAAAATCTGTGTATCTTTGTGGTCTAGTTAGTAATTACCGTGTATGTCAGAACCGTCGACATTATGATACAAAATTCCAACACAGTTAAGAGTTAAATACAAAGTCTTGTTAGCATCAGGCTACTTCAAAACACCTGTACCACATACTTAGTGTTTGGATGGATGGATGGATGGATGGATGGATGGATGGATGGATCTTTCCCCGTCCACAGTTTTTACAGTTCTTGACGTTCCACGATAATTTAGAAAGAAAACTGTGAAAATAAATCTTTGTTGTGTTAGCATTAGCATCGGGTCGGTTTGCCGGGTCACTGCTGCTGTGTAAACCTAACCAAAGTCGTCGGACCTATGGCTGTCCCGGGACAGGTGTGCAGTGGGTATCATTTTCCGGCGCCGCCCCGTCCCTCGGCCCTAATGTCGGGCTGTCATCGGCACATGTGCAGCTGCCGTCCCGCAGCACACTCGCCGCTGATAAGAGAAACCATTAGACCGAGGCAGCTAGTTTCTGTGTAGCGCTCTTTGTGTTGAGAGACCTGTGCGCTCACGCTGTATGAGTTAGCCTCCCAATGAAGCTAATGATGCCATATGGACCCTCATAGAGGGATGTTTGTTCTGGCTCTGCCTCTCTGTTGCCGTGAGGAAAACCATCTTATTGTAAAATCACATGCGATTAAAGACGAGTTAAGATGTAAATTTTACAAACAGAATTACAAAGTTTTGCCCTCTTTTTGGAGGTAACATTACAAGTAAATTAAATATGTGTGTGTTGACTTCAGTGGCAAGAATTATTTTACATTGATATTTCAGTTTCATTGAAAATACATATGTATATGTAAACATTTTGGACTCAAAAGTAAAGACCAAACTCCCTTTGAGTACATACATCTAGTTCAAACTAGTTTTAATGATGTAATTGTAGCACAACTAGTGAAAGTACATTTCTTGAATATTTTTATTATTTCAATCATGGTTATTGGATTGAATATGTGTCTATTTGTACAAAACTCTTTTCATTGTAATATTGACGTTAGAAAATGATCTTAAGCTACGCCTACTTAAAACACTTTGATGAAACTTGTTGATCATAACCACACCCACTATGCTATGATTGGTCAATCATGGAGATTTGTCAGCGAGCGTCATCAATCTCGGAAGCCTCCACCTCCAAGGGACTCGTTGTATAAACAAAGCAAGGGGCGTGACTACAGTGGCTGGAAGAGGAGTGAAGCCATTATTACGTCATAATGGACTCTCGTAACCTTTCGTTCGCCCAGATTTCAGAGCAACTTTATGAAGTAAGAAGTTGAAAACATGGTCATGATGAGGGACTTACTGCATCTTGGAGAGAAGAACATTTACTACATGTCAGGAGAGTTCTGATTCTTACTCACTTCATATCTATATTCAAGCATGTACGTGTCGCTCTGCCCTGCAGGGGGCCGTGCCCCCTGAGCCCGGGGTCTTTGTTGTGAGTGCAAAGCCATGAGTCAGTCGTGTGGGAACCGTCGCAGCCTCAGCTCCTCGCTCTCCCACGCTAACGCTCTCATCCCGCGGACCTCACCCCTGCTCAGGAGGTGCGTCGCTGTGGGGAAATAACTCTCACGCTGATAGAGGAAGGATGGAGGTGGTTGAGACACGTTCTTGGATTCAAAACACATTTCTTCTGTGAATTTTATGAGAGGATCAGGAAGGCATGACTCGACAATCTCCTTTTTTAGATCTATTTAAAAAACAATTCTGAGAAAAGGTCTGATCAAAAGTGGATTTCTAGATATTATCAGTCAATTAAATAAAAATAAAATAAAAACGTCAAGGCTCCTGAACGCCACCACCATGACAACATGTTTATCCCTGAGGTCAAGGTCTCATTTTGTATGTTGTGGCTTCATGTTTGTAGAGACGTTAAGAAATTAAAGCGTCGACAATTTAGTTTGCGTTGGTTTACATCCACACCAGCTTGAGGGTATTACCACGTTAGTGGCTACACTCAAGACGACCCACCGGATCTAAAGTTTTCACTCAAATGTAACTTAATCAAGTCAATGGAATCATTTCTTATCACACTTTCTACATGTTGATGTTGTTGTGTTGCCACACATTCGTAGTTACATTTACTCAGCTCTTTGAAATGCGAGCTGAGGAAAATAATTGACCTTTTCTCACATAATTCATGTTTTAATTCCTACACTTTAAAGTCATTTTTATCATTTTATTGTCTCATTTCTGCCTGTAATTGTAATACTACTGTTGCAGGAGCCAAGGCCTTAAGTAGGCAAGTTGGCTTTTTGTTCATTAAATCTGTTTTTGAATTTCAATCTCACCACATGCTAGATAGAGAAACTATTTTTAATACTATTTATTTTCAACTGTGATGTAGAGCGAAGGCAGATTTCAAGTGAATGCTATACTTGCCAGCTTAGCATAGCTGTGTAGCTGTATCTGTGTAGCTGTATCTTAGCATAGCCTCATCTTAGCATAGCTGTGTAGCTTTATCTTAACATATCCTCATCATAGCATAGCTGTGTAGCTTTATCTTGGTATAGCTGTGTAGCTTTATCATAGCATAGCCTCATCCTAGCACAGCTGTGTACCTTTATCTTGGTATAGCTGTGTAGCTTTATCATAGCATCGCCTCATCCTAGCATAGCTGTGTACCTTTATCTTGGTATAGCTGTGTAGTTTTATCTTAGCATATTCTCATTTTAGCATAGTTATGTAGCTATCTTAGCATAGCCTCATCATAGCATAGCTGTGTACCTTTATCTTGGTATAGCTGTGTAGCTTTATCTTAGCATATTCTCATTTTAACATAGTTATGTAGCTAGCTTAGCATATCCTCATCATAGCATAGCTGTGTACCTTTATCTTGGTATAGCTGTGTAGCTTAATCTTAGCATAGCCTCATCCTAGCTAACAGCGCTAGCTTCCTTAAGGTGAACCTTAACAGACCCTAACACTTTACTTATGTTGGTAACTAGAATCAAATGTTTGTAACTCTTCAATTAAACCTTTGATTTCTAATACTAAATTGACGATAATTTAATCAACGTCTAGAATGGAGTCCATGCTGTCCATCACAGGGACATCATCATCATCATCATCTGATAAACATCGTCCAGTTTCGACGTTCAAGGTCAACATGGTCTGACAGTCAAAGGGCGTAGGACGGGCCGGAGCAGGACCCCGGGGCGTTCTGTCCTTCGCCCCAGAATGATAGACGAGTCGATGAGCGACGACTCTCTATCATGAGCATTGTTGTGTTCCGAGTGGGAGTTTTGGGGGAGTCCAGTCTTTGTGTGGATGAATGGATGAATAGACGAGGAGGGTGAAACACTAGCACCCCCTCACCCCAACCCCCCCTCCATGCTGGATATCTGTATGTTTTAGGTCGGCCATTTCACGGGCCCCCCGGCCCCTGTCCATGGATGCGGGGACAGATACCATCAATTATGACCTTGGTCACCATATGGCTGCTGGCTGTATAAGACGAGACCTTGCTCACTTCACAGCAGCCTGCAGACGCTCTGAGATGATGTGTGTGTGTGTGTGTGTGTGTGTGTGTGTGCGCGTGTGTTTGTGTGTGCGTGTGTGTGTGCGTAATAGGTTGGGCTTGTATTACAGGGCGGCCCAAGTGTCAGAGGTCAGGATTGAGTTACAGGATTGAGTGATACCTTTGTGTGTTCGTGCGCTCGGCTTTTCTGGGGACACTTTCAGTTTGTAGCTGATTTAGGGCTTTTTATCATAACGCTTGTATCATCACGCAACTTGTTTTTATTTTGTATTTTAAATGTTCAGTTTTAGTTTAGAACATTACCTTAGTATTATGTAAAAAAAACAAAACAACTACAATATATATATCGTTATTAATTGACTAACCATTTTAATTCATCTTTATGAACTTTTTGGTTTTATGAATTCTAGATTAAAAAAAAAATCATATACCTGTATATTTTCTTTTTATCTAATATATCTAAACCTTTTTAATGGTATTTTGTCATTTTTATTGATTTATATAACATTTCTCTTGAAAAAGAATAGTTAAATAGTGTAGTGTTATTTACTAATAGCTTTTTTCTTTGTCATTTAAAACATTTTTAAAACATTGTATTGTGCTGAATTTAACATTTTAAAGTAATACACGCTAGAGTAATACACGCTAAAGTTATACATGCTAAAGTTCCACATGCTAAAGTTATACATGAAAAATTAATAGATGCTAAAGTCGTAAACTCTAAAGTTATACATGCTGAAGTTACACACACTAAAGTTTCAAAAACGCTAAAGTCATACATGCTAGAGTTATACATGCAAAAGTCATACACGCTAGTCATACACACTAAAGTTGCACATGCTAGAGTTATACATGTTAAAGTCGTACATTCTAAAGTCGTACACTCTAAAGTTAATTGACCAGTAATGTACCAACATGATGAATGAAAGTTGGTTTTCAAAACAAGGGCATTCATGTAAATTTCTTGTGGATTTGTTTTTGTCCACACAAAAATAAACATGTTTAATTAAAACATTTAGTGCATATATATATATATATATATATATATATATATATATATATATATATATTATCTCTTTTTTGATCTCATGGATTTTTAATTGAAAATAAAATGTGGTGAAATACATTAACATTACATATTATTTATATTTACATTTTAGAGCAAAAGCGTAAATAATCACATGTGTCGAACTTGTCAAAGTTCAGCAATCATTTGATTTGGACTCAAGTTTCAAGATTTGATCTATTTTAGCAAATTTTCAAAGACTTAAAAAGAGAAACAACTTATGATGAGTTTGATTGTTTGGTGAAGTGGAAAAAAACACAGATTAGTTAAGACATGATCACACTTGTTGTTCCTTTTGTAAATCTACTTTTTTTTGGTGTGTGATTAGGTTTGAAGCCCCTGATGACGTGATGAAGGATTAATGTGTTCGTGTCAACAGCTACTGGAACCAGTGACTGATGTTCGGGTCTTGTTTTTAAGATCAGCTTCTTGAAAACAACTAAATGTTTCCGGACACTTGATTTAAAAGATCCTCCTGTGTGTCATCAGCAGACACGCTGGTGAGAAGATGCTGCTGTTTGGTACTCGTCGTGTGAAAGAGGCAGCGGGGAAAACAAGGAAACATCTGGGTGATTAATCTTTGGCAGGGGAAGAAAACATGTTCGCCACGACACACTCACATTCCTGGTTACATCACATACACATCAGAGGAATGACTGTTGTGTGTGTGTGTGTGTGTTTGTGTGTGTGTATGTGTGTGTGACTCAGCATTGTTAGTTGTTGACAATCTTGTTAAATCCATCATTTTTTTTCCATGTAGACACGTATTCATTGATTTATATTGACAATCATACAACTGCATATACATCACGATTCAACATTGTTCATTATAAGAACATTATCTGAAAACAATGAATACTTCTACACAAAATACGCACTAAAGTCTTAACTTCTAAAGTTATACATGCACAAGTCATACACACTAAAGTTATACATGCTAAAGTTATGCATGCTAGAATTATACATGCTAGAGTTGTACATGCACAATTCATACACACTAAAGTTACACATGCTAAAGTTATATATTCTAGAGTTATACGTGCAAAAGTTGTACATGCTAAAGTCATACACACTAAAATTACACATGCTAAAGTGGTATACTCTAAAGTTACACATGCTAAGTTACACAATCTAAAGTGGTATACTCTAAAGTTACACATGCTAAGCTACACATTCTAAAGTAACACATGCTAAAGTTAAAAATGCTAGAGTTATACATGCTAAAGTTATACACGCTTAAGTCATACACTTAAGTAACACACTCTTAAGTAATACATGCTAAATTTACACA
The DNA here is from genome assembly GCF_982586985.1 of Callionymus lyra. NCBI lineage: Eukaryota > Metazoa > Chordata > Actinopteri > Syngnathiformes > Callionymidae > Callionymus > Callionymus lyra. The sequence goes on along the minus strand of NC_141825.1, from coordinate 6,203,722 downwards.
TGCTAAAGTTGTACTCTCTAAAGTTACACATGCTAAAGTCATTCACGCTAAGGTACACAAGCTAAAGTCATACACGCTAAGGTTACACAAGCTAAAGTATACATGCTAAAGCTGTACGTGAAAAATGTATCTATGCTAATGTTATCTATGCTAAAGTCATACATGTTAAAGCCGTTACTTCTTAAGTAATATACGCTAAAGTTATGATAAACTCATACACTGTATGCTAAAGTCATACATGGTAAAGTTGCACACGCTAAAGTCATAGATGCTAAAGTCGTACAATATAAAGTTACACAAGCTAAAGTTACACATGCTAGAGTTAAACAAGCTAAAGATATACATGCTATGTCATACATGCTGAGGTTAAACAAGCTAAAGTATACATGCTAAAGTTGTGCGTGAAAAATGTATTTATGCTAATGCTATCAACGCTAAAGTCATAAACGCTAAAGACATAAATGCTAAAGTCTTGAAGTCATTCATGCCCGTATAGCAAACTCTTCTCTGGGTCCAGACCCTATTTGTTTTTTAATGGATTTCCTCTCAGACAGTTGGCATGAGAGCGACGGCTCCGTCTCACGTGATCTACGACAACAAGCACCTTGTTACACACACACACACACAGACACACACACACACACACACACACACACACACACACACACACACACACACACACACAACAAACAAGTGTTCGTGCACGAGTCCCACAAGTTTGATGGAGGTATTAAGAAACAAAACACTCGTACAGAGGCAGGAAGTGCAGCAAGTGGTCGCTGCCAAGTTAAACCTCTGTGTGTGTGTCAAGAGACCAGAGCCTTTATGAATGTCCAAGTGTGTGTGTGTGTGTGTGTGTGTGTGTGTGTGTGTGTGTGTGTGTGTGTGTGTGTGTGTGTGTGTGTGTGTGTGTGTGTGTGTGTGTGTGTGTGTGTGTGTGTGTGTGTGTGTGTGTGTGTGTGTGTGTGTGTGTGTGTGTGTGTGTGTGTGTTAATCCAGGATGTACGTGCCCTTAAAGACTCCAGTAAGACCTACATTGTTATTTGTCTTGAACCACAAAAGAATAAGTTCCACTGCCTTAATCCTTCTTCCAGAAACAGGAACGATTGTAGAGGTCAGAGCAGACTTGTAGGTCAAGACCACCTCAGTCCAGGCCCAGACCAGAGACCCAGACCAGAGACCCAGACCAGAGAGCCCGACCAGAGAGCCCGACCAGAGACCCAGACCAGAGACCCAGACCAGAGACCCAGACCAGAGACCCAGACCAGAGACCCTGACCAGAGACCCTGACCAGAGACCCTGACCAGAGACCAGAGATCCTGACCAGAGACCCTGACCAGAGACCCTGACCAGAGACCCTGACCAGAGACCCTGACCAAGACCAGAGACCCTGACCAGAGACCCAGACCAGAGACCCTGACCAGAGACCCTGACCAGAGACCCAGACCAGTGACCCAGACCAGTGACCCAGACCAGAGACCCAGACCAGAGACCCAGACCAGAAACACAGACCAGAGACCCAGACCAGAAACACAGACCAGAGACCAAGATCAGAGACCCAGACCAGACCAGAGGCCATGACCAAAAACCCAGACTCAGACCAGAGACCCAGACCAGAGACCAGAGGCCATGACCAAAGACCCAGACCAGAGACCAAGAGTGGAACAAAGTCAAACCATAACTTTCATGAAGGGTTGAGTTGGTGTTCTCTGGCTCTGTGCCGACGGTGCCACAGTTGTTATGCCACAAAGGTCTTGACCTGATTGTGAACAACATTTTCAACTTTGACGTAGAGAAAACAGTTGATTCACTTTATTAAGTTTCTTTGATCTTGTGGAACAACAACGGGGAGGACAACAGGAAATAGGAATCGAAAAGTGAAGATGAACCTTCTTCAGGATTATAATATAGTATTTTTTTATGTATTTTTTTGTTTTGTTTTTGGCATTTTGATCAGGCGGAAGGTAATCAATTTGTTTCAAGTTTCAACACGTGAACATGAAGTCCTGTGTGGCTCTCACACACCTGGACCGGTTCCTGAGCTGCCGGTCCAACGCTACAATAACTCTCCCACAGTGGATCTGGACCTTTCAAAAATCCCCAACTTCCCCTCATAGTCCCCCTTAAACCGCTCTCCATTCCTGTCCTTTCATGGGTACCAAAGATGAATCCATCCGGTCACACGCTGTGCGGTGGCCGGCGGTCTGGTCGGGGGTTGGGGGGGCCGGTCTTGGCCGCCACCAGGCGTGATTGTTATCAGTGGGTAATCCCCCACTCAGACCGGGCAGCGACGCTTCCACCCGGGCGCCCTCGACACGTCTTGTTACTCTTAGCGAGCGCTTAGTTTACAGGAAGTGACCTTCACGATTCATCATATGCTTTGTCTTTGTGACGTGTTGTTGACCCCCCCCCCCCCAAAAACAAAAACAATAAAATAAGAAATGTAACTTTTGAAAGTGTTATATTGTTTGTTTGGTGGTTAATAATCTTTATTTTTATTCTATTTTCTTTTTTTCTATGTCATTTTCCATCTTTAACTTTTTTGTAGTTATCACAGTAAACGCTAAGGGATTTATACATATATTTACTTGAACAAATATATATTTTACGTTGAGTATTTTAAGTGCTTTTTGAAACAAATTATATTTAATTCTTATGGTCATAAATAGCTTAAACTGAGCATCTATATATCCACAGAAAACAAGTTAATGGACAGATATATGTATGTATATATTTGTATATATGTATATATGCATATGTGTGTATATATATATATATATATATGTATATGTATATATGCATATATATGTGTATATATATATATATGTATATGTATATGTATATGTATATGTATATGTATATGTATATGTATATGCATATGCATATGCATATGTATATATATGTGTATATATATGTATCTATGTATCTATATGTGTGTATGTATATATATATATATTCAGTATATATATATATATATATATATACACACACACACACAGACACACACAGTGACCTGGTATAAACTTTGTATCCACTCGCTGTGTAGCTAGTATAGTTGTCATCACTGGAGGTTGTGTAGTAAAAACACACACACAGACTCTTGTCATCATTTGCACTGATACGACCTCGAGGCGTGTTGATTCAAAACCGGGCCTCACTGGATCCATATCATTGTGAGCGTGAAGTGTTACTTTTAGCAAATCCCTGCTTTTCCTATCTGGGGTCAAATGACGACCCTCGACGCCGCCGTCCAGTGTGTGTGTGGGAGAAGATGTAGAATAAACACAGAGGTCGAGAGAAAGTTATTATTCGCCGTAAATGTTTATTTTTCCTCTGATAGAAAGAAACGTTTTCAGGAACATCCGTCACGTACGTCCCGGGTCGTTAACGTCGACCTGACGCAGCAGAGGTGGTTCTGGGTCGACGGGGGTTCTGGAGCGAGTGAGCAGGAACAACATCTGCCTTTCATTGCCACAGAATGACTATTGACTATTAGCAGATTCAATCTTCATAGTGGGTTTTAATCTGGGCTCCCTGCAGTCGCAGAAGAACACAGAGACACAAACCAAGATCCGGCTTAAAAATACACTGTTATCATGAATTTACTTATGTTTTTCTGAACTTGTTCGCCTTCTCTGACGAACCTTCTTGATACTGTTCTCTAACGTTCACCCTCACGTTCTCATCATCTTTGACTTTAGACACAAAAACAACGATGAATTGGCAAATACAACATGAAACAAAATAAGCACCGAAACGCAACATACCTCCACCAAGGACCTTACACATGGACGGATGGATGGATGGATGGATGGATAGAGTTGTAGGTTACCTACACAAAATTTAAAGATGGAAAACGTCTTTTTCATGTAGTTTTTTTTCTTCTGAATTAAGTAAAAAGTTGTCATATAATAAATATGCCAAAGAAATATATATATACTGTATATCACATTTAAAAATCATTATTGTTGCATCAAATTATCAGCACAGACGGAAAACTTTTTTTTTGTATTTATGTTGAATATTTTTGTCCTTTTTATTCCCTAAAGAAAAAAGAAAAATAAGAATTGAACTGCCACCAAAACTTTCAAATCTAGTACAGTAACTATATATTTTCAAAATAAAGTGGACACGTGAACACACTTGACTCTCTGAGTGCAGTGGTTTGTCCTTTTAGGTTATTTCTTTTGATCTATGCTCTTTACTTTTGCACTTTATCTCTTTGCACTTTGTTCTTTTTATTTGCAATTTGTTCTCTGTCTTGCTTTTATGATCTTCTGTACCTTCTAGCAACTGCTGTGAACTGGAAACTACAAGAAGATCTCCAGATTAATAAAGTCTTTCTAATCTAATCTAAAATATTTGACATAAAAGTTAAATTTAAAGCAATCACTCACGACATCCAGGTGTCGAGAGATTAAACAGAACTTGAATTGTTTGCATTTTGATCCGATGTCGCGTATCGACACATGTTCGTGGTCCAAGCATGTATTTCCATCACAGCCTTTGATCTGCCGTAACGACAACAAGGCCGTGGAACGATTATGGTCTGTGTGTGTGTGTGTGTGTGTGTGTGTGTGTGTGTGTGTGTGTGTGAGTGTGTGAGTGTGTGAGTGTGTGAGTGTGAGAGAGAGAGAGAGAGAGAGAGAGAGAGAGAGAGAGAGAGAGAGAGAGAGAGAGAGAGAGAGAGAGAGAGAGAGAGAGAGAGAGAGAGAGAGAGAGAGAGAGAGAGAGAGAGAGAGAGAGAGAGAGAGAGAGAGAGAGAGAGAGAGAGAGAGAGAGAGAGAGATATATATATATATATATATATATATATATATATATATATATATATATATATATATATATAGTTGACGCGTGTGAGCGTTGGCGTACGCGTGTGTTGGTGCTCGCTGTGAACATGTGTCGAGCAGTTTTGAGCTGAAAATGGATTTTCCAGAGAGAGTCCATGAACTACAACTGCCGCTACATCGGCCATGACGGCGCCAGGAGTGTGTGTTTACGCGGCACCTGCTGCCACACACACCTGCGGAAACAACCTGCACGGAAGAAACACAAGCAGAACTCAAGCTCAGATCATCATGAGCTGCTTCTTCTTCATAGAAGCAAAAAAAACAACCTTTATTAAGACACTTTTAATGACACTGTGATGCCAAACATGTCTGACCTTTGACCTCCAGGTCTTGGGCGTGCAACTGTTTTGACTCATGTTTGGTTGGTTTGAGTGGATGAGTGGATGAGTGGATGAGTGGATGGATGGATGGATGGATAGATGAATGTCTGAGTGAATGGATGGATGGATGAGTGGATGGATGGATGTGTGGATGGATGAGTGGATGGATGGATGGATGGATGGTTGAGTGGATGGATGGATGGATGGATGGATGGATGGATGGATGAGTGGATGGATGGATGGCTCAGTGGATGGATGTGTGGATGGACTAGTGGATGGATGGATGGATGGATGGTTGAGTGGATGGATGGATGGATGGATGAGTGGATGGATGGATGGATGGATGGCTCAGTGGATGGGTGTGTGGATGGATGAGTGGATGGATGGATGGATGGTTGAGTGGATGGATGGATGGATGGATGAGTGGATGGATGGATGGATGAATTGATGGTTGAGTGGATGGATGGTTGAGTGGATGGATGGATACTGTACACAGTTTGTGTTTCAATCTTTTTTTATTTTGAGTAAAATTGAACAACATCTTGACTTGTCAACAGCTGATATGACTTTGGAGAAAATCTTTTTTTTACTTTCAAAATAAAAAATCTTTATAAATAATAATCTCTATTTATATAGCGCCTTTCTAGACCAGGGTCACAAAGCGCTTTGACAGCCATTCACACATACTGATGGGAGTAGGCTGCACCACATGGCGCCGAATCTGCCCTCAGGAGCAATCAGGGTGAAGGGTCTTGCTCAGGGACACAACGACACAAGCTTGTCTGGAGCTGGGATTGAACCTGCAACCTTTTGGATTGCAGGCAACCACTCTACCATCTGAGCTATGACACCCCTTTAAGACAATAATAATCAATACAAAATAAATTAAAAACAATGGTGGCTGTGGAATATTAATTTTGTTGTTAAAAGTATCATTTTATAGAAATAAGTGAACATTTGATATGGAAATACTTTTTTAGGCAAAAAAGCTATGAAGGACAAAAATTGCCGTTTTACTGTATCCAGGAAAATATACATATTAATATGAAATAAATACATTTAAAAGTTTGGGTTTTTAAAGCATTAGAATACAATATTATTATTTTCTTAAATTCAATAAATGAAGTCTGAAAAATAAATTAATACAAATCATATCATTTCAAAAGTAGTTTAATCTTGACAACAACAAAAAAAGAAAGTATTTTGTGGGTTTTTTCAGGTTGGTGGTGGGTCTACATAAAAAAAGTAAAAGTGACATAAAAGATGTATTATTATAATATATATAATTATAATAGTATATTATATATTATTGAATGTGAAAAGCTACTATTTGAAACTTAAATGTTAAAAATAAAACACCCCAGAAAATGTACATTTGAAATGAATATTCCTGACTTTCAGAACATGCGGAGATTGTTTATGTTTATGGTAAAAATGTAGAATAACAGTCTTCTATCTAACTGGGAGGAGGTCCTGGGTCAATCCCAGAAAATGTCTCCTTTCTTTGGAAGAACTGGAGCAGGAGGTTTTTAGAGTGTTCCTGGCCTTCTTCACGGCAGGTGCTGCCCCCTCGACTTGACTTTTAATTAGTTTTCATTTTATATTTTCCAAAGTTTCTTCCTTGTGCGTAGCGTCTGCTCTGATCGTAGTTGTGTTTCTGTGAAAGCAGCTTCAGGCCGGAGGGCAGCGTCTTGAGAAAAGTCGGGAAAATAACCTTCGCCACGATCCGAGCCTCTGAGAGCGAGCGAGCGGATGATTGATGGCTCTGCTCAGAGACCGCGGTAAACAAAGCCGCAGAGACCGGTCATCTGCACCGTGACTGAAGTAGCGAGTTAAACACACCCAAAAATCTACACACTCAGGCAGACGCTGAGGATATGAGTAGGAATTCAACGGCAGAGTCTCCGTCAGGAAAATATGAAGGTTTAGAATCCGGTCCACAGTGACTCCGAACAAACGCCCTGATCCTCCTGCAGAGACTCGGAGGTTCAGCGGCTCCGCGAGGGTTGTCGGCTCGAGACTCGCGCTTCATTCATCATGTGATCCTAGGAAAGTGGAGGCAGCGACGTTACAGTCTTGAAACGTGAGACGCTCCATGAATAAGGCATGAGACGCTGATTGGACGCGAGTAACTCGACCCGTGAAAATGACTGTAACCAGACGTTTGCTCGCGGGTCGTGGCGGCGTTTTTGTTATGTTTGTAACAACGATTATTTGATGAGTCATGCGTTGAAATCCGAGCCATTTTTTACCCACGATGTCAAACTCATTTCAATTTTTTTATATTTGAAAAGAAAGATTTGTTAGATTTGTTACGAGATTTACAGAATCAAGATCTATAGCATATACTAACATACGCTGTTAGCCGCGAGCTATGCTAGCAAGAGCAGGAATCAGACCTTTGATGCGTTACGGGGCGCCATGAACCAACTTAACCACCAGAGTAAATAAATCATATCTAATCATGAAGTTACTTGCCTGCTTGAGACCTTGGCTCCTGCACAAGCTTGAGTCTGCTGTGTGTGGTCACTTAAATAAACAGTGTCTTTGTAATAGAAAGAAAACTGCAGGAGAGACACAAATCATAATTTTACTTATAATAAATTATACTTTAATAACACAATTTTTTTATTTGTTTAATGTTTAGTTGAAATATACATTTCCTTTTATGTTTAGCTGCAAGTGCTTTTACTGGCTAAGATCTGCGGTCTTGATTTCACCTAAGTAAACAGTGTCTTTGTAATAAACAGAGCGTCTATGCGCTACATGGTTATATGAATAATCAAAGGACAAAATCTCCAAATTATTTAGAATAAATTATACTTAAATTAATAAGAAAACTTTTTTGCATCATTTTAATTACCTTTTTTTTTTATTACATGAAAATGATTTTAGCGGCTTTTTTGTGATGTTTTAAAGAAACTGTGTCTTCGTAATAGCCAGAGCATGTATGTGTTACGGATCAGTTATAATAAATGGCAGGAGGGACAACAATCATCATTTTATTCACAATAAATTGTAAAATTTTCACACCAAAGGCCTCATTTTAATAAAGAAATTAAAACATAATAAAGTAATTGTAATTTTTCGCCGCTAGTCACTGTCCTTGGTGAAACTGAATGAAAAGGCCTGAGACGTCATTTAAAAAACAGTGTCTTTGTAATAGCAAGTGTTACATATAACATGGCAGGAGAGACAGAAATCTTCGTTTTATATCATAAATGATACTTAAATCCTCCCCCCAAAACAACGTTGATGCCATAATTTCATTAATAATAATAATAATAATAAATGACATCAGAACTACAATCACGAGCCGTGACTCACGGTCCACTTGTCTGTCGCGTTCGTCGGCGCCGCCTCGACCCGAGAAACCCGGTAATTACCGCACTCGGCTGCCTCGGAGGAGCCGGCCCGGGCGCTCACCTGGGCAGGTACGGTGTCATTTTCATTTTATAGCAGAGGCGTGTTAAACATTAGCATTCCATCACACACACTTCTTGTTGTCCACAACCTGCCATTACAGTATCGGGTGACATCACGGTCACGCCAGTGTGTGTGTGTGTGTGTGTGTCAGGTGTGGTGGACTCTCCCCGCACGGCAGGAAGCGAGTCACTTCCTCCTCAGACTTTGATGTCAAGACTCATTTCCTTTAGAAGACACAGGGAAGGAAAACATGGTATTTTTTTTAAAGACTTTATTTTGGCAGGACGCCGCTTTCTGGTTACATGTGAACCTGAGCCACGACATACATGACCGGGCGGCGCCCGACGGCTGAACACACTATACTTGACGATATTTCAGGTTTGTTTGGCTCGAGCTGTGATGATGTCATAGATCCTAATCATCGCAAATCCAAGTACGATGTAATCTCACGAAGGTGATGTAACTAACCCTGTAATGAGAGCCAAACTGAGCTCTTCGAATCCGGTTAAGGTAAGGTAAGGGTAAGGTAAAACTTTATTGATCCCTCAGGAGGTCTCCTTTGGGAAATTGTTTTTTTACAATAGCCAGCAATTTTTCATAAACAATAAAAAATAATACATAAAAAATAAAATAAAATAAGAAGAACATAAAGAGGAAGAACAAGATGACACAATCTAAGTCTAAAGACAAAGACAAAGAACATAGGTCAAGGAAAGAAAAACAACAAAGACAAAGGATACAAAGACTAACATGGAACAGAACATCCAGATACTCTCACTCCACTCCTGCCCCCGAACTCAGAATTGTACAATTTAATAGCCCGAGGGATGAATGAGTCCCTGAGTCTATTTGTTTTGCACCTGGGTAGGAGCATTCGTGCACTCATTCTGCTTCTCTGCTCACTGATGACAGTGCTGAGAGGATGACTGTCATCGTCCATGATGGACAGTAGTTTGTTCAATGATCTCCTCTCAGCAACTGTCACCAGTGAGTCCAGCTTCATTCCAACCACAGAACCAGCCCTCCTGATCAACCTGTCCAACCTGTTGACACTCCTCTTGGACACATTTCCACCCCAACACACCACAGCATAGAACAGGACACTGGCCACCACAGACTGGTAGAACATGCAGAGGAGCTTCTTGCAGATGTTAAATGAACGAAGCCTCCTCAGAAAGTACAGTCTACTCTGAACCTTCTTATACACATGGTCTGTGTTGCAGGACCAGTCCAGTTTACTGTCCATCCACACACCGAGGTACTTATAGTTGTCCACTATCTCCACCTCGTCGCCTCTGATGGACACTGGACGTGGCTTTGTCCTGGACCTCCCGAAATCCAAGACCAGCTCCTTGGTTTTTGAGGTGTTCAGCTGCAAGTGGTTCCTCTCACTCCAGTCCACAAAGTCACGTATCAGACTCCTGTACTCGTCTTCGCTGTTGTCCCTGATGCATCCAACAATGGCAGTGTCGTCAGCATACTTCTGGACGAGACTCAGCTCTGAGTTGTAGCAGAAGTCTGAAGTGTAGATGGTGAAGAGGAGAGGGGCCAGTACTGTCCCCTGAGGTGCTCCTGTACTGCACACCATAGTGTCAGACTTGATGTCCTTCAGCCTGACATACTGTGGTCGATCAGTAAGATAGTCCGTAATCCAGGAGACCAGACCAGGGTCCACATGCATCTTAGTCAGTTTGTCCTGCAGCAGAGTGGGTTGGATAGTGTTGAAGGCACTAGAAAAGTCCAGGAACAGGATTCTCACTGAACCGCTTCCTTTATCCAAGTGGGAGTAGGTCCGATGCAGGAGGTGAAGGATGGCATCTTCCACACCAACTGCTGGCTGGTAGGCAAACTGCAGGGGGTCTTGCGCGTGCTGGACTTGTGGCGTAAGATGTTTGAGGACCAGCCGCTCCAGTGTCTTCATCAGCTGCGAAGTCAGTGCCACCGGTCTGTAATCGTTCAGCACACTCGGTCGGATCTTTTTAGGGACTGGAACGATACAGGAAGTCTTCCACAGAGTTGGTACTTTCCCCAGCCGTAGACTGAGGTTGAAGACATGCTGGAGTGGCTCAGCTAGTTCAGCAGCGCAGGTCTTTAGCAGTCGAGCAGACACCTTATCAGGACCAGCAGCCTTCCCTGGACGAATCCTCCGAAGTACATCCTGTACCTGGAGTGAGGTGAAGCTGGGAAGTGGTTCTGTGGAGCTGGGGGGGGCACAAGAAGGTGGGGCAGGTCCTGAGGCGGGCAGCAGTGAGGGTGAGGTGACCTGCTCAAACCTGTTGAAAAAGTTGTTCAGTCCATTTGCCTCATCCACCGTGTCCACTGCAGTCAGAGAGGCCTTGGTCTTGTGTCCAGTGATGGTTTTAACACCATCCCAGACCTCTCTTATTTCTTCTCGGCTCAGCTTCTCCTCCAACCTCCTCCTGTAGGTGTCCTTTGCCTCCTTCAAGCATCGCTTCACCTCCTGCTGAGCTGACCTCATGGCGTCCCTGTCTCTGCTCCTGAATGCCACTTTCTTCCTGTTAAGGACATCCTTGACCTCCTTTGTTACCCACGGTTTATTATTAGGGTAACAGCGGACAGTCTTAGTAGGGGCGACAACGTCCAAACAGAAATTTAAATAATCTGTTAGACAGTGTGTCTGTCCCTCGATGTCCTCACCATGAGACCTCAGCAGCACATCCCAGTCTGTTGTTTCAAAGCAGTCTCTTTGTCTTTGGTTAGGTCAGGGATGGGAAACTAAAATTCTTCAAGGGGCCACATTAAATTTTGTGAATATTTTTAGGGGCCGTCAAGCAAAAAGAAAGACGAAAAAATCCCTAATAAAAGGACATTTGTCATTAGGCCGTGACCTTTATTAAGATAAATAAGCTGCAATTTGATTCCTGTATATACAAGTTTTTTTCAAAACATTTCTTCATTGAACTTAAAAAAAATGCTTTGAGGGATTAATATATACACAAAAAATTGCACACACAAAGGAGGGACGTGCTATGTGAAAATGTAAATGAATAATAAATACAAAATTAATTTGTTAATGCATAAGAACCATTTATACATGATCATACTTTGACATTACAAGGGCAGCATTAATGCAGTCAAAGGGCCGCACTTTGCCCAGGTCTGGGTTAGAAGAAGCAGGAGCTGTTATTTGACGCACAAAAGCACGACACTGCAGCCCAGGATCAATCACACGCGCATGTGAAGCTAACAAGTAGCTAACAATATCCTAAAATATATATTTAGATCGGGTTTATGAATGAAATCCAAACTGAGCTCCTTGAATTCAGTGAGAAGATGCAGGGCCTGCCATTGTGAGCAAAACCGTTAGCAAAATGGTTAAAATAAACGGTTTGCACAACATTAGGAAAATGGGTGGAAAAAACGAAAAGCAAAATGGTTAGCAACACGTTGGCAGAATGGTTAGCAACACGTTGGCAAAATGGTTAGCAAACGGTTGGCAGAACAATAGGAAAATGGGTGGAAAAACGATTAGCAAAATGGTAAGCAACACGTTGGCAGAATGGTTAGCAAAATGCTTAGCAAAATGCTTAGCTAAACGTTGGACTGTGAAACAGTTAACAAAAAGTTATCGAAACGGTGAACAAAAGGGTAAGCAAAAGGTTAGCGAAATGGTTGGCGAAATGGCTTAAAACACGTTGGCAAAATGGCTAGCAAAATAAAGGCAACAGGAAGCAAAACAGTTGCAAAATGTTAAGCAAAACAGTTATTAAAACAAAGCATTCAGGAAAAAAGTTAGCAAAAATGTTCAGGGAACGGTATCCACAATAGTCGGCAAAACAGGAAGCACCTTAGTTAACAAAACAGGTCGCAAAACAATAGTGAATGAGTTTGCGAAACAGTTAGTAAAACAGTTAGCGAAATAATTCGCAAAACTTTGATAAATATGGTACCCATCATGGTTAGTAAAACAGGTGGCACATTAGTTTACGAAACATGTATCAAATTGATTTTAAGGTATCATAGTTCAATCAAAAATCAAAGATAAATAAATGTATAAAAAAATTGAAATGATGGGGAAAAAAGAATTCCATAGGAATAAAAAAATAAAACAACTTGATTTTGGAGTTTCAAAGTTTTATATAAAAGTAAAAAATATATATTTAAAAAAAGAAAAGAAGAAAGAAAAGAAAAAAACAACTTAATTCCAAAATAATGACACTAAAAATGTTTACAAAAATATACTGAACAAGAGAAACAAAATCAAAGATTTCCTGCTAAGAAACGACTCAAATTTAATGTCATCATGACTTGTTCCTGACCAAGGTGTGTGTACAGGTGTGTGTGTCGGGGGTGGGGGGGCTCACCTGTCGGTGGGTGTTCATTACAGCAGGACTGAGTGACGTCTTGGCCTGTCAGAGACTCTTGTTCATTGTCATCTCCTTCACTTAATTAACCGTCACTCTCGGGTCAGATCCTCTGAAGGCCTCTTGTGTTCGTGCACACCTATCGTGCTTTGTACTCTGACACAACGCCAGCACGCACACACACACACACACACACACACACACACACACACACACACACACACACACACACACACACTTGTGTCTTTATCAGCTGACCACCTGTGTGTGATTGAAGGGAAAAAAAAAAAAGCTCGGGCTGACACAAGCCGCTCGTTGTTTTGCTTGAATTACAGCAGAGCAGCAGCACTTTTATCAGAAGCCGGAGATTAAGGGTCGAGCGCGTCGCTGGAACGACTGTAAGCTGCTGCTAACGTGCTGAAACCTTGCTAAGCTGCGCTGCAAAGAAAAGTTCCTGCAGCGTAATCGTGTCGAAGCTGCTCTCATGACAGCCCTCAGTTGAACAGTTACAGTTGGTGAAACAGTTAGCAAAACAGTTAGCAAAACAGTTAGTGAACCAGTTAGCAAAACAGTTAGTGAACCAGTTAGCAAAACAGTTGGTGAAACAGTTAGCAAAACAGTTAGTGAACCAGTTAGCAAAACAGTTGGTGAAACAGTTAGCAAAACAGTTAGTGAAACAGTTAGTGAAACAGTTAGCAAAACAGTTAGTGAAACAGTTAGCCAAACAGTTAGTGAAACAGTTAGCAAAACAGTTGGTGAAACTGTTAGCGAAACAGTTAGTGAACCAGTTAGCAAAACAGTTAGTGAACCAGTTAGCAAAACAGTTAGTGAACAAGTTAGCAAAACAGTTAGTGAACCAGTTAGCAAAACAGTTAGTGAACCAGTTAGCAAAACAGTTAGGTGAACCAGTTATCAAAACAGTTATCAAAACAGTTAGCAAAACAGTTAGTGAACCAGTTAGCAAAACAGTTAGTGAACCAGTTAGCAAAACAGTTAGTGAACAAGTTAGCAAAACAGTTAGTGAACCAGTTAGCAAAACAGTTAGTGAACCAGTTAGCAAAACAGTTAGGTGAACCAGTTATCAAAACAGTTATCAAAACAGTTAGCAAAACAGTTAGTGAACCAGTTATCAAAACAGTTAGTGAAACAGTTAGCAAAAAGGTTAGTGAACCAGTTAGCAAAACAGTTAGTGAACCAGTTAGCAAAACAGTTAGAGAACCAGTTAGCAAAACAGTTGGTGAAACAGTATAATAAAACAGAGAAAACAATGAAACCGTTTGTAAAACAGTTAGTGAAACAGTGAGAAAAACAGTTAACTTTAAAAAAAATAGGCCAAACAGCTGGAAGGTCTTACGTTAGTAAAATGGCGAAACGTAGCAGCAAAACCAAAATTAAAAGATAAGGCAAATCAATGATGACCACAAGGTCGTAAGAACTGGTCGAGAGGGAAGAAGCTAAACTGACTTTTTCTGGTTGATGCTTTGAGTTGAGCTGCTCGAGTCTCTTCTGTTGTGTCATCAAGTCGTGGCTTGTGAAGGGAAGACAGGAAGTCAGGAGATGCTGAAGAAGACATTTGAATTCCATGTTTGTTTCTCTGCAGCTCTGACCAGGACCAGTTTCCTCTCAACATTCTTTACAGTGTAAGTGTGTGTGTACGTGTGTACGTGTGTGCGTGTATGAATGTGTGTACGATTGTCTGTATGAGTGTATTTATGAGTGTATGTATGTGTGTATGTACAAGTTTGTGTGTAAGAGTGTGTGTGTGTGTACGAGTGTGTAAGAGTGTGTGCATGAGTGTATGTATGTGTGTGTGTAAGACTGTGTGTACAAGTGTGTGTACGAGTATACGTATGCATGTGTGTGTGTATGAGTGTGTTTACTACTGTGTGTGTACGAGTGTGTGTGTAAGAGTGTGTGTGTGTGTAAGAGTGCATGTATGAGTGTATGTATGTGTGTGTGTACGAGTGTGTGTGTAAGACTGTGTGTACTAGTGCGTGTGTAAGAGTGTGTGCTAGTGTGTATGTGTACTAGTGTGTGTACGAGTGTGTGTACTAGTGTGTGTACTAGTGCGTGTGTAAGAGTGTGTGTGCTAGTGTGTATGTGTACTAATGTGTGTGTGTACGAGTGTGTGTACTAGTGTGTGTACGAGTGTGTGTACTAGTGTGTGTGTAAGAGTGTGTGTAAGAGTGTGTGTAAGAGTGTGTGTACAAGTGTGTGTACAAGTGTGTGTACTAGTGTGTGTACTAGTGTGTGTGTGTGTACTAGTGTGTGTAAGATTGTGTGTACTAGTGTGTGTTTGAGTGTGTGTACGAGTGTGTCTACGAGTGTATGTTCGAGTGTGTGTCGTCGCAGGCGTGTGTGTTGAGTTAAGCCGACTATTAAGTGACATTGCAGGACGGCGCCTCGGTCACGGACCCACTTAGCCCACAGTCACGGAGAAAGAGTTTGGAAAATCAACAGAACCGACTTCTTCTTGGCCCGTTTGGATTATTTATTTATTTTTGATTCAACGGCTCATGAGCTCGTCTGAAAATTCAAGAAAACTGAATAGAGTTCCAGCAATAAAGTTAGTTCCAAACTAACTTTACGGAGTGATTAGATTGATTTATTGACAAAAATACAACAAGCAAAGATCACAAAAATTGAGATTTACATTTACAAAAGAGAGAAAATAATATAGAATGTATGCAATGTTATGTGACATCCACCAAAAACTAGAGAAAAAAAACAATGTTTTAGGAAAATTTGAGTTGAAAAAAAATGTATCACTAAAAGACTGAAGTATAAATCAACGTAACAAAATGGATTAAGAAAAATAACATACAGAAAAATTGACGATCAACACTAACAAGAGATGTTTTTTGTCAAGGGCAGGAGTCAAATAACGCATCTGATGAAAGTGGGTCAATAAGAATGAGAGAAAAAAAGTGAAATTTTTTTGTTTTTAATTTAAAGAAAAAAGTATTTGTTAAACAATAAAACCGTAATTATAAAAAAAAAATCTTAACAATACTTACAGAAAAAAACCCAAAATATTCCCAAAACCCAAACTATTTGGACACAGCAAAATATGTTAACATCGAAAGATATTAAACAAAAAAAAAATCAGTTTGTTTTGATCAAAGTTAACACAAACAAAAAAAGCTACTTGTCATTGAGATGAACTTGAGCAAAGAAACAAAGAGAAAAAAAGAACAACTAAAAAAGTAGAGAGAAGATGAATAACAGTATCACTTTAATTCAACTGTCACTGCAGGACAGAAGGATATTAAACACATAGACCTCAAATTAAAATCATTGGGTTTGTGTTGTCATGCGAAGAACTCGGGTCAAAGGTCATGAAGGTCACTCTGCCCTGACCCCCGCGTCCCCTCTGCGAGAGTGAATTTGTAAATTAAATTTTTCGAAACGTATCCTCGACACACACACACTCAAGCATTCCTGCGCTCGTGCACACGTGTTCTGGCTTCGGTCCGAGACCTTGAGGTGGTAAAAACAGGGGGTGAGGACGAGGGGGGGGCAGGGGGGGAGGTTGTGTCGGGGGGGGGGGCTCGTCTTCCCTTTCTCCTTGTCAGAGCTGTCAGGCGAGGGTCCGGCAGGAGAAGTCGAGCTGTGGCGTCGACTTGATTAAGTCTGTGCACGTGTCTGAGAGGAGACCCCGACACTCTCCCCCGCCTCCCCCTCTACTGTCACCCTCCCCTCCTCCGGGTGTTCCTGACTTTCCTTTTGTCCGTGACGACGTTCTCTCTCTTTCCCTCTCTCTCCCTCTCTCTCTCTCGCTCTCTCTCTCTCTCTCTCTCTCTCTCGCCCTCTTTCATTCACCCCGAAAAAAAAGAAAAAAGAGGCGATTATCTTCACGAGCCGTCGACCCTCGCACTGGATTAAGCTTCAGCACTTTTGTCACATGACTCAACTGTGCTGTCAGATAATGAGATTCTAATTTCAACAGATTATAACGTGAACAGTAGAATTAAAACATCATATTATGATGTAAAAGCACTGGATTAGATGGTAAAATGAAGGGATTCTGTCATAAACAGTGTAGATAATGAGATGGACGTTGAAAATGTATTTATAAACTAACTAGAATACATGTTTAAAGCAGAGATTATGTGATATAGTTTGAAGATTATGAGAAAAAATGAGTCAAGAAGACCTGTAGCTCTGAATGCACAGGTTTAAATTTCAAAAGTAAAATAAAGAAGTGAAGAGGCTGGATTATGAGATAAAAAGAATAACATTTGTCTATAAACAGTGTAGATTATTAAGAGGAATTTCAAAATGTGTTGGTGAAAACACTGTTTTACATGGTGAAAAATAGAGATTATGTCAAAAATGATCCATATTATGTGATGGACATTGAGAACTAGCCATTGAATTAATTAGAGATTGTATGATAAAGTGTTCAGATTATGATAAATGAGGAGTCATCACATCATTAATTGGTCATATTACTATAGAAAGTTTAAAGATTATGTAAAGATTAAATGAGATAATCAAGGTGGAGATTATAAATGCAAATTTTACATTAGGTTGTAAACAGGCTGGATTATGAGATTAAAAAAATTAAAATGAGTTTATAAACAGTGAAGATTATGAGGTTTAAATTGAAAATTTGCTAGTATAAACACTGGATTATTTGGTAAAGCGAAGGGATTATGTTATAAACAATAAATATTATGAGATGTATTTTATAAATTGGTGGTTGAAGAGACTAGATTACATGTTTAAAGCAGAGATTATGTGACAAACTTTGCATATTATGATGAGTCAAAAACATCAGATGATAATATATAACTTGTGACTCTGAATGGGTAGATTCTGATTTTGTATATTATGAGAAAACATTTCATATTTGGTCATAAACAGACTAGATTAAAATATAAAAAATGGAAACTAGGTTGTAAACAGTTTAGATAGAGGAAAAACAGTGGATTATATGGTAAATAGTTTTAAAAGTTTAGATTATTATATAGACATTGGAAATAGGCTAGTAAACAAACTAGATTACATGGCGAAAGCAGAGACTTTGTGGTAAATTTTGCACATTTTGAGAATAAAATGAGTCAAAATCATCAGATTATGAGGCGAAATATAAATCTGTAACTCGCGCATAGATTATGATTGAAAAAGGTAAAAAGATAGTAAGTGAAAAGGCGAGATTAAATGTCAAATGTGGGTGACAAAAAGTTTAATTTAATTTAAAAATGAAAAAAAACATGGTATTTGGTGCAGGATAGGTTATAAAAAGTAAAAGAAAGATTTTAAATAAATGCAAATTATGTGATGGAAGGAAGATTAAAAATGTAGATTATTAGAAAAGTAGAAATGCTGGGATTAAAACTGGTCAATAGTTAAATGAGATGCAAATATTTGATCAAGATCCAATTGCACGTAAACACTCACAGACGCGACACTTCACACTCTGGCGTTGAACCTTCTCACCATCCATCACTCGCCGTCACGCCCCCGACAGCTCCCACTGTTCCCTCCTCGACCTGGATGGCGTTTCCCACTTCAGCCCGTCATCATGTGACCCGGGAATCAGACGTCGTTCCCAGCAGGAAGTGAAGAAAATCACGCCTCTCTTTGTTCACCGTGAGATTTGCTGAGTCGACAACGTCTTTCACTGATTCACGCACTTGACTCGCGTCCGTGACTCGTGTTGCTGAACAGGAAGTTAATCTGACTCGCAAAGTTTTCAACATTAAATACAAGAGTGCGAATCAGGAGCCGACTCTTATTGAATAGATCTGTGACTCTATCATCCGAGTGCTGAGTCACACACGTATTCATGAATCCTTGCGACTCCAGTCGTTAGACAGGAAGTGGCTCTGTAGAGAAAATCAAATACCAGTGAACTAATCAGGAAGTGATTCGAACTCATTGCAATCAATGACTCAAGTTATTAGGCAGGAAATTAATCTGACTCGTGAAATTGCGTCACACACGTTTGATTGAGTGAATCAAATTGTTGAGCAGGAAATGAAACTGACTCGTGAAAATGCATTACACGCGTTTGATTTGGATGACTCAAGTTGTTTGCAGGAAATGAATCTGACTCGTGAAATTTCGTCAGACTCATTTGATGGAGTGAATCAAGGTATTTGAGAGGAAGTGAATCTGACTCGTGAAATGATGTCACACACATTTGATCGACTGACTCGAGTTGTTTGGCAGAAAATGAAACTGACTCATGAAAATGCGTCGCACATGTTTCATCGAGTGACTCAAGTTGTCTGACAGGAAATGCTAGCTTGCACACGTGTAAGTGATTCATTGACATGTGAAAGTCACCGTTTGTAACTAATCATAACTCCTGCACATGACTCATAAAAGAGCTGAACGTGTGCGAACAAAGAGCTGATTAAACATCAGCCGCTCAGACACCGAAGGGATAAAGGAACCACAGTCGGATCCTCATGACGGGGAAACCCTGGACTAATCAGGCCACCGGGTCAGTCTCCGTCCTGCCCTCCTTCCTCTCCCTGCTCTCCTTTTCTTCTCTCCGTCCTCCCGCTGGGTCGCCCGCCCGGGTACCACGAGTGCAGGTGAGACCACCTCGACTACAGTATAAGAAGGGGGTCGGTCTTTGACTTGTGGGGGGGCGATCCTTGCACATGACTTTAAAAGGCCCTTGGACTCCCCCCCCCCCACCTCTCGAGCGAGGGACCCCCGACCAGCCCTAATAAAAAGATTCTTTCTCAACACGACTAATCCTGCTAAACAGCAACAAATCCTATTAGGCCCTGAATTATAGATCCTGCTGGGCCCCCCCCCCGCCAGAGTGACCCCGTCCTCGCCCTGACGCCGCTCGCCCTACGTCTCAATAACGTTGGTGTGGTTGATGTGTGCGAGTGCACGGCTGAACTGTTGCTCTGTAGGGAGAACTGTTGTAGTTTGTTCGTTCATTAATGGGCCGACGAAGGGCTGGATGTAGTAGAGAGGCAGGGGACACCCTGGAAAGGACTTCATTCCATCACGCAACGCGTTTTTGTACTTGATGCTTCAGTCATTTAATAGTTAATATAATTTTATTTTTTTCTGGATTTTTCCCGTCAAATGTTTTCAAAAGAAAAATATATTAAAAGTTATTAGAATTAAAAAAAATAATTCAGGATTTCTGGTTCGAATCCCAAAAAGTTACTAAAGCGAGGAGTTACGATCTGATGAATTGATCCGTCTTCCGTTTGATCAAGTGATTCAAGTTGTTTGACAGGAAATTAATATGACTTGTGAAATTGCGTCACACACGTTTGGTTTAGTGACTCAAGTCGTTAAGCAGGAAATGAATCTGACTCATGAAATCATGTCACACACATTTGATTGAGTGAATAAAATAGTCAAGAAAACGGTTAAATAATGAACTAAAGCGAGAAACTACGATCTGACGAATTGTTCCGACTTCTGTAAGCGTCAAGCTAACGAGACTACATTAAAGGACCGTTAACAAATTTAGAACACCTTACCATCGGGGGGGGGGGGGGGGGGGGGGATGACCTGGTGACCTGGTGACAAGACGTCCTCTGCAGAAGGTAACAATTACTTGATCCTGGTGTTGACTGTGGACAAGAGGATACAGTTGACTCCAGTAGCTCTTAAATCTTAATTAAAGTTAACTATTAATTCAACCAAGATCCTAAGATATAATTGTGACTTCGTCATACCGGTGGACGTGTAAAACTTCCGACCTCCAGACGAGCAGGAGGGGTCGAGGGGTCGAGGGGTCTCTAGCTTCCTAAACGGTCAGACTCTCTAATTAGACGAGTTCTTTGAAGAGGCCTCGTCCTGAGGCGACACCTCCGGCCTGGAACACTAACTCAGACCCTCCATCAGATCTTCAGCCCTTCCTTTGTTTTACTGCTTCTGCCCAGACCTTCATTTAATGACTTTTCTTACGCTTCTGCTGTTTGAATTTAACCCTTTTTTTTCATCTCTGTTAATGATTTTGATGATTCTATGTACACCAAATACTAATACTAGGTTTTAGTATTTATCTCATTATTTTGTCACTTTTAAATTGAATTTATTGTTTTATTTGCATGTTTAAAATAATAACAATTTTAATTGATATTTATAGCCATTATTTGGTTTTTATTATAAAATGGTAGAATTATTAAGTCATTTTTCATTTCATTTTTAATTTTTTTAACAATATTTTATCATCAAAACTTTTTATACATAGTTCATCTTTTTTTAATTTCAAGTTTGTTTTTAATTCTCTTATATAATTATTTTATTTTTATTATGGTTTTTCTTTTCAAGATGGAATCAAATTATTTTATTAACACAACAAAGGCCCGCAACAAACACACACACACACAACAACACACTCAACTGACACACACACACACGTGCACACAACAAATTCGCACACACACAACAAGAGACAGAATTGATATTCACACAAGAACGCACACAACAAACTCACACACAACAACACATGCAACTAATATGCACACAACAACACACGCACACAACAAACTCACACACAACAACACACGCAACTCACAGAGCATTTTTTCGCTTTAGCTTTATTGTCTCTTTAGGAATTTGTTTAGAATAGAAATTAAAAATATATATATAAAAAAAACATGTTTTCTGAAGAAGTGTAAATAAAGTTAGCTATAAACAAGTTAGCTTTGCATTAGCCATTTTAGCAAAACATGAACAACATGGTTCCTCATCATCATCCATAAACATCTTACCTCCTTAGCTTAGCATCGAAGCAATACAATTGTCAACTTGTTTGTAACACATAAATTTAACAATATTAGCTTTGGTTTTAAAAACCTTTCAAAGAAAAATCCTAATAAATATTTTAGTTTTCACGTTTGATTTTAGCTATATTTAGCTTAAACTACCTAGCAAGGCTTAACGTTCGCCATATTAGCTCAGTATTAGTTAAAGAGTAACTTAATGAACTTAACATCTAGTTTAGCAACACAATATTTAATATCAACCAATCACTAGCCTCATTAGCTCAGTGCTAATTAGCCACTTTAGCTTAGCATGCTTCTATTTGCTGGCAGCTTTGTTGAAATATTAGTAAATAGTGTAACGTTTATATATTATTGACGATGGAAAAGAAGTCTGGGCCTCTTAACTTTGACCGCTGCCTCCTCGACCTGGAACTAGACTCGAACCAGGATCTTACGATCATCGTTGTCGGATCACGTTTACGACTCAAACCCAGAAAGTGCAGTTTAAAGTTCAGAGGCAGCGTCAAGATGGAAAATTTGGGATGACTTTGTTTTTTTGTGTCAAATGAAAGAGGTTGTTGGATCAGAACCAGCTCGCGGGTCTTTTATCTGAACTTCCCGAACATGTGCAACATTTGTGTCAAATCCAGAAAAACATGAGGCGAGAAGCCGTCGTGCGATGATCGAACATGTGTTTCCACTCACGCATGTGTCGCTGCGCAATGATGCTGTTCAGGAAACAGTGTCACACACAACTGATATGCACACAACAACACACGCAACTGACACAAACATGCACACAACAGACTCACACACACAACAAACTCAAACACACAACAAACTCACACACAACACACTCCACTTACACACACACTACAACAAATGTGACTGACGCACACACAACAACAACAAAAAACTGATATGCACACAACAACACACACAACCTTTTTCATATGTCCTGTTGTACTTGTTTGTTTTCATATGTTCTGTTGTACGTGTTTGTTTTCATATGTTCTATTGTCCGTGTTTGTTTTCATATGTTCTGTTGTCCGTGTTTGTTTTCATATGTTCTGTTGTCCGTGTTTGTTTTCATATGTTCTGTTGTCCGTGTTTGTTTTCATATGTTATGTTCTATGTGTTGGTTTTCATATGTTCTGTTCTATGTGTTTGTTTTCATATGTTATGTTCTATGTGTTCGTTTGCATATGTTCTGTTGTATGTTTTGGTTTTCATATGTTCTGTTGTCCGTGTTTGTTTTCATATGTTCTGTTGTCCGTGTTTGTTTTCATATGTTCTGTTCTGTGTGTTTGTTTTCATATGTTTTGTTGTACGTGTTTGTTTTCATATGTTTTGTTGTCCGTGTTTGTTTTCATATGTTCTGTTGTACTTGTTTTTTTTCATATGTTCTGTTGTACATGTTTGTTTTCATATGTTCTGTTTTCTGTGTTTGTTTTCATATGTTCTGTTGTACTTGTTTGTTTTCATATGTTCTGTTTTCTGTGTTTGTTTTCATATGTTCTGTTGTACATGTTTGTTTTCATATGTTCTGTTTTCTGTGTTTGTTTTCATATGTTCTGTTGTACATGTTTGTTTTCATATGTTCTGTTTTCTGTGTTTGTTTTCATATGTTCTGTTGTACATGTTTGTTTTCATATGTTCTGTTTTCTGTGTTTGTTTTCATATGTTCTGTTGTACGTGTTTATTTTCATATGTTCTGTTTTCTGTGTTTGTTTTCATATGTTCTGTTGTACTTGTTTGTTTTCATATGTTCCTTTCTACGTGTTTTTTCCCAGGCGTGTCGTGCACAACAAGACTTTGAAGTTTGTGTTTGAAGTGTCTCTGTCAGCGACTCGTCTTTTGTTGTCGTCTAATTAAGACCTCTTGCTTCTTGTTGACGCCACAGAGGGTGTGACGCTCTGACACACACAACAACACTACTCACACAACACACACACACAACAACGCAACTCACACGCACACAACACACGCACACAGAAACACAACTCACACACGCACCACAACACAACTCACGCACACAACACAACTCACACGCACACAACAACACAACTCACACACGCACGACAACACAATTCACACACACACACAACACAACTCATGCACACAACTCACACGCACACAACAACACATGCAACTCTCACGCACACAACAACACACGCAATGCACACAAAATCACATGCAACTCAAACACACAACACAAAACACTTACACAACAACACTTGCAACTCACACGCACACAACGACACATGCAACTCACATGGACACAACAACACACAGGCACACAACAACACAGATACACAACAACCCATGCAAAAAAAAGCACACAATAACACACACAACTCACATGCAGACAACAACAACTAAGTGCGAAAAGTATTTTTCTCTTATCGTCCTTTACGTGTAAGAGGGTTGTGGGTTTGAATCCAACTATGAAATGATGAAGTTTAAGAAGTCTGTCCTTATGATGGACTGGAGTGCTGTCCAGGGTGTCCCTGTCTGTAGAGGACAATCCACTAACTGAATCTTTTTCCTCAGGTTGTCTCACGCTCACAGGTCGGCCGTGAAGGTCCTGCGGAGGATGCAGTACTTCGTGGCCCGGAAGAAGTTTCAGGTGAGTTCAGGAAACTCTTGATGAAAGCATTGGAACCTAAGATGGATCGCTGTGTGACCATGATTGTTGTAAACACAACACATTTGTTGTGGTGGCGTCACAGAATATAGAAATGAAATGATACGAATGAAATAAAAAGAGATTTATATAATACAAGCTAAGCTAGCAATGTTGATAACAAGATAAGCTAGCAATGTTATTTTATAGCTAAACTAACAATGTTGTCAACAAGCTAAACTAACAATATTATTAACAAGCTAAACTAACAATAGTCTTATCAAGCTAAACTAACAATATTATTAACAAGCTAAACAATCAATATTATTAACAAGCTAAATTAACAATATTAGAAGCAAGCTAAACTAAAAATATTATTAAAAAGCTAAACTATCAATATTAATAACAAGCTATACTTACAATGTTATTAACAATCTAAACTAAAAATATTATTAACAAGCTAAACTAACAATATTTTCAACAGACTAAGCAAGCAATTTTATGAATACGCTAACAAATAAATGTTATCAATAAGCTCAGCTACTAATTGTTTAACCAGCTAAGATGGCAGTTTTATCACTAAGCCACGCTAGCAATTTTATTAAAAAAATCTAAGTAAGCCATTTTATCAACAACCAGCAATGTTATCAATAAGCTAAGAAAGCAATGTTATCAACAAGCTAAACTAGCAATGTTATTGAAAAAAACAAATCAGCACTGTCAGTAGAAAGCTAAGCTAGCAGTCTTATCACTAAGCTACGCTAGCAATTTTATCAAAAAGCCAAGTAAGCCATTTTATCAACAACCAGCAATGTTATCAATAAGCAGCTAAGATAGCAAATTGATCAACAAGCTAAATTAGCAATGTTATCAACATTTGAATTTGAGAAAAAAGGATTCATTTGTGTTACGGAGTTCACTCCTGCTAGTCCTTGTCATTTCTGAGAGTTTGAACCGTCATGTTCCCGAACATAAAAACCCTGATCCTCATCCAGACAGACATCCTTCAAAACACAAACACACACTCATTGATGACTGAGAACACACATGTGGACCTCCGTCATCTTCTCACAGACCCTTCAGGATTCTTCTCAGGACTCTGATAGGGTTTTCGGGCATACGGGTCACCTTCACCCTGAGATAACACAAGGGTTTAGTTTGAGAATCATGGCCTCAGAGTTGCTCTTTCTGAACATGAACGGGGAGTCACAGATGAGAACTAAACGAAGGATGAGCACGAGTGTGTGAGGGGGTCGCCCTGGTTTTGGGGGGGGGCTGACGGAGGCCACTCGGACCCGGCGGAGTTCAGCGGGTTCTTTCGGACGCCGCGTGAATCAACGTCACAGGAACAAAAGCTGTGAAAGAAAGGACCTTAACACGATTGCTTTCTACATGACCATGCACTTGTACACACACACACACACACACACACACACACACACACACACACACACACACACACACACACACACTGAGTTAACAATGAACCCTTTGCACTCATGGGGGTTGGGGATGTTTTGGGGAACTTGGCAACAACGGCAATAGTTGACAATGGCTTTTGTGTCTCTGCCTTTCGTCTGTTTGCATGTGTGTGTGTGTATGTGTCTGTGTGTGTGTGTGTGTGTGTGTGTGCGTGTGTGTGGATCTAAAGCAAGCACGGAAGCCCTATGATGTGCGGGATGTGATCGAGCAGTATTCCCAGGGTCACCTCAACATGATGGTTCGCATCAAGGAGCTGCAGAGAAGGTGCCACGTCTTCTTCTGCTCACATGCTTTTATTTTGAAATTAAAACCTTTATCCGTGTTGCAAAAAACATCATTCATATCAAGTTGAAAGTAATGGTTAATAAAAAATAATTACAATATATTTTAACCCAAAAAGTTTTGGGTTTTTGTTACAAAAAATATTTTTGAATCCAATTTTTATTAAATAATTCATTTAACACATTTTTATTTGTTAATTTTTTTTTATCACTTAATTGTATTTTATTATCACTTTTATTTTATAATTTAAAAATGATTATTAATAACACAACACCACTTAATGTATTTATCACAGTGTTTTATGTCTTTTATTTCGTTTTATATTTCAATGTTTACTCACGTTAACAGTAGAATACACACCATTGAATATTTCTTATAAATAAAAATTAATAAAAACACATACGCACATAACACACGCACACAACAACACACACAACAAACTCACAGGCACACACAAGTGTTTTTTATGTTCAAGAGGGTTGTGGGTTGGAAACCAACTATGAAATTCTATTTTTGTCTCATGTTTATTTAATCATTTAAAAAGTTTTTATTGTGTTTTATTTCATTTTATATTTGAAAGTTTACTCACTTTAACAGTAGAAATACACACCATTAACAAATAATATGCAATAAATGCAAACAAAATACTTTCAAAATTTATATTTATAATATATATTTTATTTTATATCCTTTTCAATAATATTTCTATATAGTGTTCATTTACTGTAATTATTCTTCCTCTTGTAATAACCTTTATTTAAAAAAATAATTTCCTGAACGATCCTTATTTGTTTGGATTTTCTCACATATATTTTCGATTGTGTTTCTTTGTTTCTTCAACTTTAACATGTTCCAAACTGTTGCTGACTTGATAATGTTGTGTTTGCTGGGACTCCAACTCACGCCCTCTTGCTGTCACCAGGCTCGACGGCACGCTGGGAAAGCCGGGAATGTTCCTTCCAGGTGAAAACACACACACACACACACACACACACACACACACACACACACACACACACACACACACACACACACACACACACACACAGACTCACAACGATAATAAAATTCAAACAGGTGCTCACACACACAAACACACACGCTCACACACACAAACACAGACTCACAACGACAATAAAATGCAAACACAAACAGACACACACAAGCACTCAAAAAAACATGCAAACACACATACACACAAAAAAAAACAGAGACTCACACAGACAAGTAAATGCATACATCAACAGAAAGAGAAAAACACACACAGAGACATAAAAGAACATACACACACAGATACAAGCGTGCACAGACATATAAACAAACCGTATACACAGACACACACAAATACAAACAAAGAAATACACACACATGGATACAGTCAAACAGACACACCAGCACCAACACATATAAACACAAGCGCACATAAACAGAGATGCACAGACATCTTGCCACACAGGCGCACACACATGCTCACCTACACACACACACACACACCGACACACACACACACACCTACACACACACACACCTACACACACACACGTACCTGACGGACAGCCGTCACGTCGCTCACGTCTGACTTTAGAAGTCGCACAAACACCAGCTCCAGACTAAACACAAGCGTCTTGTATGTTTGTGTTTGTGCGCTCGCTTTGTTTGTGTCTCTGTTGTGTCTCCGCTGTCGCACACTTGTCTGCGACCACAATCCTCGGCTTCAGCATCAACAACACGGATTTAGGTTCAAACAACAGTTTGTTGACGATTCTTTCTCCGGCTCATGTTTACCTGCAGCAGGTAACACTAAAGGGGGCGGGACTATAGAGGGTCGACCAATAGGAAGTGTCCTTATAAAAGTGTTTAAAAAAGTACAAATAAATATCATTCAAGAAGCGATTGTCGTGTGAAGTGTATGAGCGTCATCAGAATATTGAATTAGTTAAACTTTACATTTTAGACGTTTTTTATTTTTTATAATTGATTTTTGTTTTAATAATTGAATTAAACAAATTCTAAATTGAAACGTTCAATTTTTTAATCCAATAATTTAATTTAATAATTTGTATGTTGAACTGTTGTTGATGCTGAAGCCGAGGAATGTGTGTGTAATAATTGAATTACAAAAAAAAAGAAAAGTTAAATATTTTAATTACAAATATTTCAAAAATAAATTATTTAAATGTATTTATTTAAATGTTTAGCCTTTTAAATTCAATAAAAAAAATGTTCATAGTTTATATAGAATTTAGATAATTTATTGCTGATTATTTAATAAGTATAAAAATATGTATTAATGGTAAATGTAGTGTAAAATAATAATAATAATAATATGGAAAATATTATAGATATTTTTAATTCAATTACTCCATAAAAAACCAATTGAACTTAATACATCATTTAATCAGTTTAAAAAAAATAAATGCTTTAGAAAAAGAACATTTTGAATTTAAAAAATAAAAGTTTCAAATGTATATGAAAAGTATATTCAATATTGTGTTGACACTGTCATAAGTTGTGTAAATGTTGCGAATGTTCTCGTCTGATCCGAATCTGATCTTCTTGATCTGAAACCTGCACCTTCAACTCTTCCTCTCCTCCGTCAGGAAAGGGTGAAGATAAAGAGTTCCCGACCATCGGGGCGCGACTGATCCGACTGGAAGACAAGGTAGGCACGCGCGGATTCGTCCGGGCTCGCTGGCACAACACACGCGTCTGAAGAAGCTGGAATCACATTTTTTAATCTTAGCTCATGGAGGCTCCACACAGCTAGGGGGCGACGCTGAGCTCAGCGTTTTCATTGGTCGTACAAATGTGTTTGGAATGTTCGGGTGATGAACAGCAGACGCTGGTGATCATGTGACGCACAGGTGGACTCTGGGTAGGACTTGATCGGGTGTTGGATTTAACGACAACTGTTGTCAGGCTAGATAATCTCCCATGATGCACCTGACGCAAATACGAGTGATGCATCATGAGCTGAAAGTTCTAGTCTATCATGCTTTATAAGTCTGTTGATCTTTATTTATGTTGATTTAAAATGTACTAAAATATCGACGTAAAGAATATTTTTTAAGATTCGAAAGTAGAATATAAAAGTTTTTTTTCAAACTATTTAACTTAAAATTGTAAAATTCAACTCTTCCGTGACAAAATTCAACCTTTTACTATTTGGATTTTTGAATCAAACTACGTATTATTAATTGTTTGATGTGACCCAAAGGCCGGGAAACAAATGTGTTTGTGGTATCCCTTGTATTGTCTCAGGGTCAAGGTGACCCTAAGTCCTTAAATCAATATGTTTTAGGTATCCCTTGTGTTGTCTCATGGTCAAGGTGACCCTAAGTCCCTAAATCAATGTGTTTTAGGTATCCCTTGTGTTGTCTTTGGGTCAAGGTGACCCGAAGGCCAGGGAAAAAAAATGTGTTTGTGGTATCCCCTGTGTTGTTTCTGGGTCAAGGTGACCCGTAGACCGAGGGAAAAAATGTGTTTGTGGTATCCCCTGTGGTGTTTCTGGGTCAAGTTGACCCGAAGGCCAGGAAACAAATGTGTTTGTGGTATCCCCTGTGTTGTTTCTGGGTCAAGATGACACGAAGGCAAGGAAACAAATGTGTTTGTTGTATCCCTTGTGTTGTCTTTGGATCATGATGAACACAAACACATTTGTTTTTGGGCCTTGGGTCACCTTGACCCTAAGATAATGCAAGGGTTAATAAATACTAATAATACAATGTATACGTTTTCAAAAACATTTCTAAATGTAATATTTAATTATTCAGTGAAAAAAAGCCAACCTTTGTAAGTTAACAATTTTTAATGAAACTAATAAATTAGTATAAATTCTGTTCATTTAATTTTGCTGATTAAACTACACAGTGATATAGTCCCAGACAAAGTGAAAGAAGTATATTAAATTTATTAAATTAATTTATCATTAAAAAATATATATAATCTTTTAATAAATAGTTATTTAAAAACCCTTTGGAGCGTCGACTTCTATCCGATATTCTGACGGCACAAACGAGCCTTTACTTCCTGTAGCTTGTCATGCTAACGCTACTATGTTGCGTGACCCGGAGTGATGACATCGTGGCTCAGGTCTGAAGATCGGCCTCACATTCCTTCTCCTCGTGTTACTGGACGTATCAGGCCCGGCGGCTCCTTCACCTCGAGTGCTCGGATCTCAATCTGGATGTACTTTCTTCCTCGCTCACTGCTCACTCGATACTCGGACGAGGATAATTGGACGCTTTCCCTCCAAAACAATGAGCGGCCAATCACGTTCCTCCCCCCCACAACCCCCTGAAGTAAACATCGGAGTGAAATCCTAGAGCCGCGGTCATGTGACGCTCTTGTTTTGAAGGCTGCAGCACACCTGTTTAGCAGAAAGAAAAGGGGGCTTCCTTTTTCCCTCAGGCAGCAGGTGGACGAACCTGCCGACCTCGATCACATGACGCAGAGTTGTTGTTGTCCTCCAGCTGCTCGTCACAAAAAAAAAGATAAAAAAAAGGGCGTGTTTTATTTTGAAATGTCGCCGTGAAAGAATGTTGCTTTATCTGAGGTTTTACGTCAGATAAAAGAGTTTTAAACAATTCTGATTCAAAAACAAACTTTTACTTTGATCTAATGCATGAGAGAAAAATAAATAATGATAATAATGATGAAATAAAATGTAATGAAATAAGATTTAATCTTAATAAAATAATGATGGAGATATGGAGGAAATATTAAAAACAAAATAAAATATAATTAAATAAATCACAATGTTACAAAGTAAATTTACCTCAATAAAATTTATGTTCAAGATTCAGGTGTTTCTTTTTATATTAGAATCAATATACTTGGAAATAATAATAATAAAATTCAAATAAGTTTGTTGACTTTCAGTCACAAGATAAAAAATAATTTGTCACAATTTGCAAATAAAATGAGTTAATTTTAAATGTATTGTCAGGAATTTATATATTTTTTTAGAAACATGATAAAAGATAAATTGGATTAATTTATACTTAAGAGATGAAAACCACTTCAATATACTTCTACTATACTAATAATAATTAAATACGGAAAACATATTTTTACACATAGAGATGATATTGTTATTCCAATAATTCAAAAATACTAAGTTTTTCAATAATTAATATAACAGATTGTTTTGATATATATATATATATATATATATATATATATATATATAAATATATATATATAT